>NW_027203804.1:920000-1080000 GCF_024711535.1 Dipodomys merriami
TTTTCTCACTCCTATAGATGTTAATAACCCACTTCATGGAGATGTATGGCATAGGGCATTTTGCTACAGTATCAGATGATTCTGAAGCAATACCACTATCCTTTTGAAATTAGTCATTCTACATTTAAAGAAAAATACATTGAATATCTTGAGTTAACTGATGAGTTCTTTAAAAGCCAAAAGTTAGAGCAGCTTTTCAGATTATGGATGCCATGAAGTACCCTATTGGATTTAATTTCTGAGTGAGAAAACAGCTGTTTTCCATTATCCACCTAAGTATAAAATTTACTGGGACTTATTTTCTTTGCATTTTAATGTAAATGACAAAAGTGCCCATTTTTTTGACTTTATAAGGGGACTCTTAGTATTACATAATTAAATAGTTGTCAAAATTCACTGAGCTGAATAGAGAACATAATTTATATTAAAGTAGTAATTTCTTGCCATTAATTCTTGCCATTAATACATGGATGTATTTTATTAGTAAATACTGAAAAGGAAAAAAAAAGTATTTCTACAGAAGATTCATCCTGGCAATAGTCACTTTACAGTAGGCTGGTACTACTTGCCTACTTTCAACCACATGCTATTGTTGAATGTGATATTGTTTTAGATCTACTCAAGAGCTATGGGCCTCATCTTGGATTCCATTAAAAACACACCAAAATTCATACTGATATTACAACTTTTTAAAGATCAAAAATTATTTATTATATGATACCAAAACACTAAATCAAGTCCATAACAAATAAGGACTTTAATATTATTTTAAGCAGTTGTGCAAGAAGGTTCTAATTCAACAAAGAGGGACACCTCTTATACTTTAACAACTTCTTTGAATTTTCTCTTTATTGTCAAGAAAAGTTTCCAATTGAACTCTTCGTTATGTGTCCCCTGCATCTAGGAATACATAGGATTCCACTTGGTTTTTAGATTGTTGGAGCAAGTTCCAAGACTTGCACATATAGTGAATAGAAGCCACTGGTTGATGTATGCTCCTGCACATGCCCACTGTTCTGGCAGGAGCAGATATAAGGACATGGATACTACTCAAGGACAAAATATTTGGGAGCAACCCTAGGACCTTGAAGCCAACAAGGACAGAATGCACTTTCTGATAGACTTGAAGTTCCTGCAACTCTGCCATGGCAGCACCAGTGGCATCACTCTCTGCACCTCACATCCCTGTGGAAACCTTGGCAACAGTCCTCCAGGCACAAGACAAGAAGATCCAGTGGGTTCATTCCAAGCTGTGATTGGTCCATTGCAACCATTGTGAGTGGTCTCTGTAGTCCATTACATTGCTGAGAGTTCCTAGTGACCTGCTGGACTGAGTGCTACATTGACAGTTTCCTTTAGGTTATTGCTCTGGGGTTTTTATTTTCTTAGCTAAGTTTAGGTAGATTTACTCCTTGGCATCTTCGCAGAAAGATGGAAGAACATAATGAATTATCCTCAAGCTCTTCAGAGAAGGAGATTTTCACTGAACAAGACAGTTTGAAGGTGATCATTAGCTATGGCAGGAGGAGATTTTCCCTGAACAATATACCATGAAGGAGGAAATCATTGACTATGGAAGCTATGGATATGTAAATTTGGCCTAGCACCACCTCGTAGTCAATAAGGTTGTAGTGAAAATAATCCTGAAGATGAGATTTCAACAATTGTTAAATCAAAAATAAGATGGACAGGCAGGGAAGGTGGCTCAGTGGTAGATGTTTGCCTTACATAAATGAGGCCCTGGGTTCGATTCCTCAGCACCACATAAACAGAAAGAGTTGGAAGTGGTGCTGTAGCTCAAGTGGTAGAGCAGTAGACATAACCTGAAGAGTTCAGTGACAGTGCCCAGGCCCAGAGATCAAGCCCAGGACCCACAAAAAAATGTTTAAATGAGATGGACATTATTAAGATTTTCCATCACCCACACATGATCAGGTCATATCAGGTGAGGGAAATGTATGAGCACAAATACTTGGTAGTGGAACTGGCCATCCAGAGACCTCCTTAGACAAATGTGAAAATCATACCGCCTATTCAAGAATGAAGTCAGGAGTTTATTCAAACAGATTGTGAGGACTGTGCATTACTTTAATGAAACTGAAAATGACTGAAACATTAAATCCAATAACATCGTGTTGGATGACAAAGGCAATGTGAAGTTCAATGATTTTGGCATGAGCATAAGGATTTCCCAAGGGTAGTTGCTGAAGGACGTATTTGGTACCATAATTTTGTCCCTATAAAATAGTGCTTCCATGAAAATTACAATGGCTGCAAAGTAGATAGCTGGTGCTTGGGAGTCCTCATTTATATTCTACAGGGATGACAAATATCCCATTTGAAAGTATGAATTTTAACCAGATACAGGTAATTGTCATGGAGGCCACGTACATTTCTCCATTCATCTGTCTCCAAAAGAACAAAATATCATCTTGAAATGGTAAACTGCAGAGCCAAAGCAGAGGCATAGTATAGAACAAACAATGGAGATCAGCTCAACCAAATTGAGGGATATTTCCTATGTCCTGATAAGCCACTATGTAATGAGCTAAACCCTATTATTCTTGCACTCTTGTGTGACATGAGGTACAGCCTGCCTGATACACACAAATCTATATTGGACAGGACATTCGATGATATCATGGTCATCTATGTTTTGATTTTAAAAAGTCTTAAAATAGAATGACAGCAGTGAAATTAAATCAGTGCCTTCAATTGTTGCAGTGTGCCCAACTCCTGCAGATAAATAGTATGTATATATCTCACAAATATATTACATATTAAATATATGTCTAAAACTTATTTTATACAAAATTAGGGGACAGTGTTATTAGATTTATCCTTGAAAAAAAGATTAACAAAAAATTAAAGATTGCTCACTTTGGCAGCACATATACAAAAATTGGAACGATACAGAGATTAGCATGGCCCTTGTGCAAGGATGACTTGAATATTTGTGAAGCATTCCTGATTTTAAAAACTAAATAAATAAAGACAAATAGAGATCCCAGTTTGAAGTGTGAAAGTAAGTGGAAGGCCCATAAATTCAAATCCTAGTACTGGCCCATAATCATACATTGAATTAATTTTTGTATGTCTTTTATTATAAAAAAAATACTGTGCAGAGGGGTTACAATTAAATGAGTAAGGTAATTTCCTATCAAGTATATTTCCTATCAAGCATTGTTGCCTCCTCCTTTGTTTTTCCACTACCATTCCTTCTCTCCCACCTCCACGAGTATTCTCCCCACCTCCGAAGTTCTAATGTTTGTTTTCAACGTAGGGTCTTGTACATTGCATTTTTACAATGGGTCAACCTGTATCCCTATTTAAGCATTTTGTGTTTTCCCTTACCCTCTCCAAATTAGAAAAATGTATATACAAGATGCAGGATACCAGAATCAAATGCAGTGAAAACAGGAGTTATACCATGGGGGAGGTACATACAAAGCAACAAAGAAATCAATTTATAAATATGTTGGAAACTATCACAAGAAAGAAAAAAAATATCTTGGGGTTCATTTCGCCTAACATCAACTTGTCTAAAAATTTCTACTTTTCTCAGACATATACTAGTTATTGCAAATAAGAGAAACCATGGGATCTATGTTTCTTTGGGTATGGCTTATTTCACTTAATATAATTTGTTCCAAGTCTTTCCATTTCCTAACAAATGGGACAAAGAAATTCTATGGAGGCATGGAATTGTGTATATATACCACGTTTCCTTGATCCATTCATCAACTGAAGGGTACCTGGGTTGGTTCCGTATCATAGTTATGGTAAATAATTCTGCAATAAACATAGTCTTGCTGGTAGCATTAGTATGATCTTGTTTGTGAACATTTGTGTAAATGCCCAAAAGTGGTAGTTCTGGGTCATAGGGCAGCTCTATGTGGAGTCTTCTGAGAACCTCCATAATCTTTCCAAAGTGGTTGAACACGTTTACACTCCCACAACAATACAGTAAGTTTTCCTTCTATCCACATCCCCTCCAGCATCTGTTGTTATTAGAGTTCTTGATTATAGCCATTCTAACTGTGGTGAGATGGTATTTCTGTTCTTTTTATTTGCATTTCTTTTATGGCTAGGGAGGTTGAGCATTTCTTCATGTGTCTATTGGCCATCCTTCTTTTCTCTTCAGAGAAGTTTCTTTTTGAGTCTTTAGCCCACTTATTTATGGAGAAGTGGTTTCTTTGAGGATTGGTTGTTGGGAGATTTAATTTTTTGAGTTACAGGTATATTTTAGATATGAGACCCTTGTCTGTTTAATGGCTAGTGAAGATCTTTTCCCAATCCATAGGCTTTCTATTGATCTTGTTAACTATGTCCTTTGCCATGTAGAAGCTCTGCAATTTCATGCAATCCCATTTGTCCAACCTTTCTTTGATTTGTTGTGTTTCTGGGTCTCCATTAAAAAAATATTCGGCCTGTGCCAAGGAGACCTAGGGTTTCTCCTATTCCATCCTATTCCATCAGAGTGTCTGCTTTGACTCAGATGGCTTTGATCCATTTGGAGTTGATTCTGGTGCAGATTGATATATAAGGATCTAGCTTAATTTTCTACAAGTGATTAACCAATTTTGCCAGCACAATTTACTTAAGAGGCTTGCTTCCATTCTATTTTTTTAGCTCCCTTATCGAAGATTAGGTAGCTATATGTCTGTACGTTCATTTCTGCCTTTTCAACTCTATTCCATTGTTCCTGATGTCCGTTCTTGTGCCAGTACCAAGCTGTTTTAATTACGATGGCTTTGTAGTAGAGTTTGAAATTTGATATTGATATTCCTTCATCACTGTTCTTTATGATAAGGATATTTTTTTCTATTCTGGGTTTTTTATTGTTCTATATGAATTTTTGGATAGCCTCTTTAATTCGTTGAAGAAAGGGGTTGGAATATTTATAGGTATTGCATTAAATTGGTAGAAAGCCTTGGAAAGTATTGCCATTTTCACGATGTTGATCTTTCCAATCCAGGAACATGGGGGGTTTTACCACTTTGTAAGTTCTGTTTTGATTTCCCTTTTCAGGTTTTTAAAGTTTTCATTATAGAGGTCCTGCCCTTCTTTGGTTAAATTAATTCCTAGATATTTTTTGGGGGTGCTGTTATGAATGTAGTTGCTTTCCTGATTTCAACCACGCTTTTCTCATTATTGGCATACAGAAAAGCCATTAATTTTTGATGGTTATTTTTATACCCTGCTCCTTTGCCAAATTTTAAATCAGCTTGAGTAATTTTGGTGATTTGCTTTTCTTTTATAGCTAGAAATGTTGAGCATTTCTTCATGTGTCTATTGGCCATCTTCTTTCCTCTTCAGAGAAGTTTCTCTTTAAGTCTTTAGCCCACTGATTTATTGCGCAGTTGTTTTTTTGAGGATTTGTTGTTGGAGGATTTATTTTTGTGAGTTCCAAGCACATTTTAGATATGAGGTCCTTGTCTGTTGTATTGCTAATCTTCTCCTAATCGGTGGGCTTTCTATGGATTTTGCAAGTTATGTCCTTTGCCATGCACAAGCTCTGCAGTTTCATGAAATCCCATTTGTGCAACCTTTCTATGATTTGTTGTGTTTCTGGGTCTCTATTAAGGAAATTTTGACCTGTGCCAAGGAGACCTAGTGTTTCTCCTATTCTTTCCAGTACTGTTTTCAGGGTGTCTGCTTTGACTCTGAGGTTGACAATTACTTTTGTAAACCGGAACTTGTTTGTTTTTTTCCATCTTTTGTGTTCATAGGAGTGTCTGTGTTATGTGTAAACAAGCTGTTCTACAAGGTATCTTTCAGGGTGATAGAGTAGTTATTATATGGCTATATGTATTTTATAATGACATAGAGCTTTCTCGTGACTTACCTACATAAATCTTTTAATGTTATTTAAGGGCCAAGAAGAATGCCAAACTTACATTTTTGTGCCTATCTCCATCCTATTTCTCCCTATTGTCTAGTGGTTTATATAACACTCAGCATAACTGAAACTGGCACATGGAACAGACATGGACTTGATGGATCTTGACTATGAGATGGCGCCAAATACAGGAAATATCAGAATCAATGAGATCGAAGCAGTTGTCCAAGGTGCCTAGTTGTATTAACGTCCTTGGCTTCCAATGGTCTCACCTGCCTCTGTCAGAAGCCTGTTAGTGGTCTGTCACCATCAAAGCTCATACTGAAGTTTAACTATTCAATGTAGCAGTGTCAGGAAGTAGAACCTTTAAAAGATGTTTCAGTCATAAATGGATAAATATTATCTCATCAACTCTCAAGGGACTAACGTTATCACTGTTATGAGTTGTTAAAAGCAACCTATGCCCCTTACTCCCTGTCATTCTAGCACATACCATGATGCTGAGATCCTCTGTGATATGATGCACCTACAGGGCCTTGTCCCATGTGCTACCATGCTATATAGACTATCCAGCTACTACTATTAGGCTTGAAATAGACCTTATATTCCTCATGAAGTATACAGCTTAATTGATTTTAAACAATGACAAAATGGACTGAGATTTTATTCTTTTTGTCTTTTTCATGGAAGTGAGGATTAAACTGAGGGCCTTAAACTTACTAGGCACATAAATTGCCACTTGTGCCTACATGCACCCAACTCTTTTTCTTTCTTTTTCAGTTTGCTTTTAATATAGGATCTTGTGCTAACTTCACCCAAGTCATCCTCAGTACCCCATACTCCTATACCTCTACCTCTTGATATCTGGGATTACATGACTGTGACACCACAGTTTGCCCATTAGACCATACTACTCTTTAGGGGAAAGAGATACAGATTCCTGAGACGTTTATGTGGGTTTGTGTGTCTGCTTGTGTGCTTGTGTGTGTGTGTGTGTGTGTGTGTGTGTATCCACGTGAACTGTTCTTGATGATTTACTTAGTACTGAGGGTGAATTTTCCTTAAGAATCTGTATTCTTAATTCATTCCACTGAAAAAGAAATATTTCTCTGTGTACTAATGGCTCATAACTATAAGTCTAGCTCTTCAGAATGCTGAGATTTTGGGATAACATTATTAATATTATCCCAGGTGTTATCCCAATGTTATCCCAATGTTATGCCAGGTGAGCCAGGAAAAGTCCATGAGACTCTTATCTCCATTTCCTCACCAGAAAAGTCAGAAATGGGGCTGTCGTTTAAGTAATAGAGTAATATTCTTGAGGAAAAAAATAGGAATAGCACCTAGGCTCTTATCAATGCTCAGGACCCATACATAATATCCAGATAGCACTTGTGCTATTACAATGAGCTCTTGTGCTATTGCAAGTCACAATTAAGTCTGATGGATTCTCTCTACAGGCCAGTTGCAGTAAAAAAAAAATTTTTTGTAGTGCTCGCTTTGGCAGCACATATACTAAAATTGGAACAGTACAGAGATTAGCATGGTCCCTGCACAAGGATGACATGCAAATATGTGAAGCGTTCCATATTTTTTTTTTTAAATCTTGTATTACTTCATGAGGTATGTTCTTTCTGGACCATCTTTATGCCTAATTTTTCTCTCTGGAATGATATTGAAATAGAGAAAATATTCAGTGAGGAATTTGGTTTCTGGATCCCTCCCTCATTCATTATTGACATGTTCTCTCTTTTTATTTTTGGCAGTCCTGGAGCATGAACTCAGGGCCTGCACAGTGTCACTGAGCTTCTTTTTTGCACAAGTCTTGCACCCTTTGACCTGAGCCACAGGGCAACTTCTGGCTTTTTCTGTTTATGTGGTACTGAGTAATTGAACCCAGGGCTACATGCATGCTAGGCAAGCACTGTACCACTAAACTACATTCCAAGCCCCATGTTCTCCTTTTTAACATATGTCTAACATATTTAGCTCTGTCCCATCTCTGAAGCCACGGCTACTGCTCTTGAATGTATCCTCAATTTAACTCCTAATTGTGTTTCATTTCCTATAACTGCCGAAATATTTTCCACTCCACCCAAGGAACTATCTTTCATTTTCTTAAATTTCACACTTCATTGGTTAATGTCAAACAATAACTCAACATTACCAGTGTCTGAAATTGAGGACACTTAGAATAATAAATAGCTTTTTCCAATGTTTTTCTTTTTTTTTTCAACTCTGGGGATTCAACTCTGGTCTCTGTGCAATCCTTTGCCGCGGATGGGGTTCTGTCGGGACGACAGAGGACACCTAGGGGAGGAACTGGAATAGGTGGGGAAATGGCAAACAGACAACTCACACACAAGAGGAGTGGATGCTGACTGCGATTTAATGCAGAGAATAACAGACTTTTATAGCAAAAATCTCCATAAGAAAGGGCAAAAGGTTACATAATCTTGCTGCAGGGCTTCATTCTTGGGCGGTCACCAGCTGGTCGCCTGAAAGGGCAAAAGGTTACACAACCTTGCTTCAGGGCTTCATTCTTGGGTGGTCACCAGCTGGTTGCCTGATAGGCACTTGTTTCCGGCTTATCTCTAAGAAATATAATGGGTTTTGATGTTTGTCACCAACTAACCATTACCTTATTTCTATAGAGGCCTTAACTGTCCCATAAGATCTTTTCTGTTCTTTCTTTAATAGTAAACACCAAGGAGACTTAGATTTAGCAAGTATCTTAGTAAATGAAAGAGAGTAATAAGAAGTTCTTTCTCCTAAGTAGTTATCTCAGCAATTGCCATACATTCTTTCTGTTCTAGCCGCACCTACAGCTTCTTGTAAATCTCTTACAAACAATTCCTTCTGCTGAGATGACATCGTGAAACCCCCAATACTTTTATATTTAATTATGACTTGTCTACTAAACTCCATAAGAGGGGTTTCAGGGTAGCACTTAACTCTGGTGAGTTAGTCATATTTTTAAGACACTCATGAGATATTTGAGTCGTCAGCACTCTTAAGAAAGAGCTTTGAATAGGGGAACGTTGACAATGAGTAAGTACAATGAACAGCAGAAACAGTAAAAGATTAATAGGCACTCCTATACAGTGAGGAAAAGAAAGGCAGAAACACATCTTTCCCAGGGGCTTGCCAGCCTTTTTCCAGGAGTAGGCCTCTTAGAAGCCCTATTCTCTGAGGTAGACTTCGGTGAAGTCCCAAAACTCAGAGATAGGTCTCTGAAGCCCCTGTCTTAGGTCTGATAGATGGTTTCCCATGCTAAGCAGACTCCACTGGAGTCGGCGTGGCAATCCTTCAGCTCTTCAGCTAAAAGTGAGTGCTCTACCAGTTGAGCTACAGTACTACTTCCATCTTTCTGAGTGGTTAATTGGAGATAAACCTTTCATTCCCAGGCTGCCTTTGAACTGGGAGCCTCAGATCTCATCCTCCAGATAGCTAGGATTACAGGAATGAGCCACCAGTGCGCAGATAATAAATAGCTTTTTTTGGGGTGGGAGGGGGTCCGGTCATGGACCTAAATTCTGGGCCTGGGCGCTGTCCCTCATCTCTTCAGCTCAAGGCTAGCACTGTACCACTTGAGCCACAATGCCACTTCCGGCTTTTTTTCTGCTTATGTGGTGCTGAGGAATCGAACCCAGGGCCTCATGCATGCAAGGCCAGCGCTCTACCACTGAGCCACCTTCCCAGCCCCAATAAATAGCTTTTTATGTGTATCAGGTGATACACAACAACTCAGACCCTTAGGAAGTCTTTTATCTTCCAGTCTGGCAGGATGTAATCCCACTATATGCTCCGGTAAATAACAAAATTAAACAGATTCTACAAATGTAATTAGTTCCCACAAGAGTTGGTATGAGTTACTTCCAAGGTGTGAGTGCAAATTAAGGCCTTTCTAGAAGTCAGTGATGCAAACAGAATGAAGCAAACATTAAGGAGAATATGTTTATCAAGAAAGTATGGAGGTGCCTAGGAGCTGACAACAGTGGCTGTATGATAGGAGACCAGAAAGCAGAAACCACAGTCTCACCGCCACAGAACCTAAACCCTACTAGGCATCCCGTAAGCTTGTAAGAGATCCCCACATTCTGTGAGAGACTATAGGGTAGTGGCCCCTGCTAGAAACTGAGCAGCTACTATAGACAAACCACACCCACGTTACCAGCCCAATCTTATATCCTACAATAGTTTGTATTCAGTGGCCAAACAAATAAATTTGTGAAATTTGCCACATAACATGACAAAATAAATGCATATCTCAGAATGCTGGTGCCTTACACCTGTAATCCCAGCTACATAGGAGGCTGAAATCTGAGGATCCAGATTCAAAGGGATCCCAAGCAGCAATGTCTGTGATATTCATTTTGCCAATAAATATCTAAAACCTGGAAATGGTAATATGGCTTAAGTTGCTGTTCACTATTGAGCCATGGTTCTCCTTTTAGCTCTCTTTCAATTATTTTCATAACTTTTAATTTTCTTTACAACGAATGACATATTTTTTGTTAGATAGTTCTTAGTGTGCTTTTATTGGATTGCTTTGGTATGAACAACTCGGGATTGAACTCATACCTCATTTATGGGAAGAAAGAAATCTACCACCTAAGTCACAATTCAGTTATGGCAGTTTTTTGTTTGTTTGTTTGTTTTTCTTGGTCTTGGGGATTGACTTCTGGGCCTGGTTGCTATCCCTAAGATCTTCAGCTCAAGGCTAATGCTCTACCACTTTAGCTACAGTGCCACTTCCAGTTTTCTGTGTGGTTCCGTGGAGATAAGAGTCTCATCGACTTTTTCTTCCTGGGCTAGCTTTGAATTGTGATCCTCAGATCTCAGCCTCCTGATTAGTTAGGATTTTATGTGTGAGCCACCACCACCCGGCTATGGTAGTTTTTTTTGTTTTTCTTTTTGTTTTTTAGGAATTTGAATTTCTTATTTTTGTCCTAATTTAATTTAATACTTTATTTTTTTAATCCCAGGGAATTGAGTATAGGACCCTTTATATGTATGTATGTGCATGCTTCTGTGTACATATGTGCCAATACTGAGGCTTGAATTGCTATAACTTTTTCCAAGCAAGGCTGATACTATACCACTTGAATCACACCTTCAGTATTTTTATTGCTGCTTAGTTGAAGGTAAGAATCTCTGATTTGCTACTTTGAAGGCTTAGTTTTTGGATGACAGTTAAGAACCAAACTGTGAGGTCTCCTTACCACTTCCCTCTAATATCTACTTAGGAAAAGCTGGAAGTGTCACTGTGGCTCAAGAGGTAGAGCACTAGCCTTAATGAAAAGTAACTCATATACAGTGCCTAGGCCTGACTTAAACCCTGGGTCCTGCAGATTAAACAAATAAACTCTGAATTGTCTGACAAGTCAAGTTTTAAAACATGATCTTATAGATCTCAGCCTCTGAAATTGCTAGATTTACAGGTTTGAGCCTTTAGTAATGGTGATAGTTTTCTATTATTATTTACAGATGCTTTAAAAAACACATCATGTAGCTAACAGTGGCTCATGGTTATAGTCCTTGATATTATGGATACTGAGAACCTTGATGTGATGTTGGGCCTAATGATAGAATGTCTATGAGTCTTATCTCTAATTAACAACCAAAAGGTTGGATGTAGAACTGTGGCACAAGTTTTAAAGTCATAACCTTGAGCAGAAAAATTTTAGGGACATTGTTCAGGCAATGCATGCAAATCCCAAGATCAGCACAAAAATTAAAATAAATAGAACATAAAATAATCCTAGGTATGGCTAGTGACAGTTTGCCTAGTTTTCCTAAAATTCTTAGTTTGATAGTCACCACAAAGATAACTGGACAAACCAACAAAATATGTATCCATAGCCAGATGAAACTTTTGCTTAGAAATCTGCACTAATTATATTTTAAAAAACATTTTTTACACTCTTTAATTTAGAAAATTAGCCCCAAAATAATGCCAGTTGAAGAGAAATTGTATGTGATGACTACTTCAGAAATAATATATTTTTTAGTTTTTTAAAAGGAGATGTCGCGGATGTCACGGATTTATCACCATATATATATATATATATATATATATATATATATATATATATAATTAGTAAATAAATTTCAACTAAATATAAACTTCATTGTCCTCTAAATTGAAGTGTTGACCTATATTTTATATCAGAATGAGCATTTACTCGTCTCATTTTTAAAAGTCAATTTAAATTTTCTATTCAAATTTTATACAAAAAAAAATGTGTTTGTTGTTCTAGGAAAGTTCTCCAAAAGTTAATGTAGAGCAGTATGTAGGGCCATTTTGAGATTAACTAGGAATTCTGAGCCATGAAAAACTAAAGTTTTAAAAGTTGAAATAAATACATGTCAGAGAGTTAGAAACAAAACTTGGGTTTCTAGGGATAGACTTTCAAACCCTTTCAATACATTTGGCTGGGTAGATGGTGCTACAGTTGGTAATTTTGCTTCACTCAAAAATTCTTGGTGAGGTTTTTGTGTGTAAGAAGAAAATCCCTTTGTTTCGTATTTATGAACTTCATGTTAAAACTTTAGCAATGGACCTTCTGTGGCCCCTTTTTAACTGGAAGTATTTCAAGATTTTTAAGACCTCAAAATCCTTTTGTACTCTCAGCCAGGCTGTTTTGAACTATTTACTTTCAAATTTATTAACATAATCCATTTATCATTGTAGGGAGGAGAATCCTATGCTAAATAAAGTCTACTTGCTAGAGTTGTTTGTAAGTAATGAAGCATTGAGTATTTTGGATTTAGCCTGTGTAGAGTAGACTGGATTGAGATGACATTTCCATGATTTATAGGTAAAATCACCCTCTTCCACTAGAGGTGCAGGATCAAATGAGTGATGGGTATTGGTTTAAGGTTTCTTTTATTTTACTATGTATGAATCTTCCATCATATATATATATATATATATATATATATATATATATATATGGCTTGAATCTTCCTGATATGTTGTTTTATAAACATTTGGTTTTACATGATGTGAATTATAGTTTTTTAAATTAAATAAGCAGGACATTTGGCCTTAATCATGTAATAATTTGATTAATTTTAAGAGGAAAAAATATCATCAGAATTAAATTAAGTTATCATCATTCAAAAATAAATATTGAAAGGATATAAAGCAGAAGAATTTATGGGGTGCTTAATATATTCTGCCTTTCTTCTTTATAAGGTTTGTTGTGACCTGATGGTAATAGATTTGCAATGGGTAAAAGTGTTGTTGGTCACTTAGAGTTGTTACTTCAGCAAATGTATGAGAATGTCTGATGATGTTGAACCCTAGGTTTCTGAGAGGAAAAACACAGATATAAGTCCTCTAAGATGCTGACTAAAATGAATGAAATTCACACTGCATTAATAGGAGGGGAGGGCACCATTTTGTTTGCTGTCTTCAACAGCCAAATGCATTTTTCTCTGTTGGTGATTATCAGCAAAGAGGAGATTGTAGACAGACTCAATTCGTAGATCCTATTCAATGAAGAGAATAAGGAGATGTCTGGATGGCTGGTGCAGACGAACAACAATTCTACATACAACAGACAGCATTATTGAAGAAAGGCTTAAGAAGTTTCAGATGGTGAGCCAGCAGTGTCCAGGCAGGTGTAGTTTGAACACCCTTCTCACTGCTGAGAATCTCATGTTACAGGCAAGTTTCCTATAAGGGTTGAAGGGAACCGTTGATTCTTCTGCATTGGCAAGTCTGATAGGAGAAGGGGCTTGTGTCTCCTGAAGTATCTTGGTGTCCTCAGGCCCCTGAAGGAGTCTAGTTATTGCAAAAGAATAGAGGTCATTTATGATTAAATTGATGATTTCAGGTAGTCACTCGGCCTCAGATGTAATGTAGGTCAGTAACATATGTAACAAGAATTCATGTAGTTAAATGAAACTGAGTTATATCCACTTGTGAATTAGAAGTAAAATTAGAAGTAGATTAGAGGATATCCATGAGAGAAATCAGTGGGGGTGTTGAATCAAGAAAGTAAGAACAAACCATATTTTGAATTTGTTTAGTGAGCACTTCTTGACTTTCCAACCTTTCCCTGTGAAATTGCATTAACTCTCACATATGATAAGAATTTCTCAATGACAAAACTCTATAAGACGCATCCCATGTTTGTGGCTAAGAAATAAATGCTTTGGGGGCCAGGCACTAACGGCTCAATCCTATAATCTTAACTATTCAGAAGTCTGCAAACTGAAGATTGAAGTTCAAATCCAGTCCAGACAAAAATCTCCCTTTAGTTCTCCAAAACCATGGAAATGTAGCTTTACCTCAAGTTATAGAGTACCTGCCTTAACAGAAAAAGCTAAAACACAGTGTCTAGGCCTTGAGTTCATATTCTCATAGTGGAACAAATAAAAAGTAGAAAAGAAAAATGGAATAATAATGGATCTTCCTATTTTCATAACTTACCAGGACCACATGGAATTAATAATCCTTTTAAGTGAAAAGAAGGCCCAGTTGAAGCAAATGAGTAAACAGTTAAAAAGGGCCAGCAGCAAGACAAGAGACTTCAAGAGGGATGACAAGCTTAGCAACAAAATCAAGAGCATTCATCTTCAAGAAAACACACCTCTGTAATCCCATATACACCTTTGATTATTCTCATCACTATGACCATCCTCTAACGTTGGCTACACTTATCCACTAGAGTCATCGAACACAGCGTATCCTTTGTGACATTTCATGGATAAAGTTGCTTGTCCTCATTGTCATCAGTCTTTCAGAAACTTTAGTGAAGAGCATGTTCTTCCATTTTGCTTGTATATGATAGCATCCTGTTCTATTTTTCAGCAAAGAAACTGTGGCTAGCAGGCTTGAGAATGGTTACATTCAGAGGTTCTTCAGTTTCACATTTTTCTTTCCTTTCTTGGTAGGTGAGTTGGAATAAGAAAAAAATTATGCAGTATGTTTTATTTAAATGAAAAGATTTATTTGAAAATACTACAAGTTATCATTCTTTAAATATATTTTAATTCAAATATAATAGGGCTAGTTTTAATGCTGCATGCCTTTAAACCTAACTGTTTAGAAGGCTGAAATCTGAGGATCGTAGTTTCACGACAGACAAGGTAAAATGGACCATGATACTCTTATCTACAACTAAAAATCAAAAAGCTAAACAAGGAGCTGTGGCTCAAATGGAAGAATGTCAACCTTGAGCAAAAAGGAAAACCAAAAGAAACTAGGCCCTGAATTTAATTCCTAGTACTAGCACATATATGTTTGTGTGTGTGTATATTATATATATATATGCATATATATGCACATATATTCTATATGCATGCATATATAGGCATATATGTGTGTCAATATATATAAATTGTATATGCATATGTATGTATATATAATTTTTAAATAAATTATTAGCAAGTGTCAACTATATACAAGCAAACATTTAGTGTTGCTCTTAAAAACAGATTCATATGCAATTATGAACCCCTGTGATTTATAGGAGCCAACATAAAAAGAAACGTAAACCAACAGATTAGGATATTAATAGAATGATTTTTGTTATAGAATAGCCTGTATGCACAAGATTGGGCAAATGATATTTAGTCATTTTCCAAAACATTGAAAGCAAAAGCATAATAGTACAAGAAATCACATTTAGACATGGACTATGCCTCTCAGTGGACAGGTAGATCAGGAAAATATGATAGCAATATGCATATAGATATACATGTATGCATATACATTCATATATATATGCATATATATACATACATACGTACACACGTACATGCACAACAGAATTTTATTTATCCATTCAAAAGAATGATAATGAATCATTTGCAAAGAAAGGAAATAAATTGGGGAAAATCATGCTAAATGAAGTAAGGGAAGAAAGCCAAACCCAGATAGACAAATGAGATATGTTTTCTGTTATATAGGAAGTTAAGCGTAATATAGATCAATACAATATGCACACTTTGTGGTGGAATGCAACTATACACCTAGGTATGAACTGAAATATGGTTAGTTCAGAGAATAATTCAAATAATGTAATTCCTTAGAATAGCTAACTCACATTCCAATAAAATAAACACTATGAATCAAGTACTCAGAGGTACGGATGGAGTCAAGGTGGGAAGAAATAGATAAATGAAGCAATAAAGTGGAGTGAAATGCAGTGCTCTAACTTAATGCATATCCTACCAAATGAAGAAACTTGAGGAAAAGGTGGGAGTGAGAGTGCTGGGGAAAATTATGAAAGAGGTGAGATTGTACTCATGTACTCATAATGAATGTCAACTCCTGTGTACAAGTTGAAATCAAAATGAAATTAAAAAATCCAATACTCAGTATGCTCATGAAAGTATTTCAGTGATGATGATTCTCTGAATAACTAACAAACAATAAAGAGTTCAAGCAAATGAGTAGCAGAAAGGGAAATGATGTTCGGCTGGAGAAGAAGTTTAAGAAAAGAGGGGGCAGATTAATGAAAAGAGGAAGGGATGTCAAATATAATCATTATATTAATGATATCAATGTAAAAATTGAACCATGTAACTTGGAAGATGGGTAGTTTGGGGAAAGATGGGTAGATTCATGGAACACTAATCAAGATGCATTGTACTTATAAACAAACTCATTGAATTGAAACCACTTTGCACAATGATAAATACAAATGAGTAAAAAAGACAAAAAATAAATTTGTGCTTCATTTTTTGTAGCACAAGTAGTAAATCGTAAGTTATAATTTGGATAAAAAGTAAAGTTAAATTAGCTACATGACAAAATAAGAAACGAAATGTCTTGTGGGTAACATTGTCTTTGGAAATATCCGTGCCTCATAATATACTTTTCAAAATATCAATATTCTGATTATTTTGATTTTTTTGAAAATAAAGTGATCTGTGAACTTTCAGACACTATTATCATAATGCCTAATGATACATAATTTAGCTAGAGTTGATAAGATAATCATTGTTACTTATCTTATATTGTAAAATATAAGGAACTTTTATGATACCACTACATTATAACACAGATACTGAAGTTTCCTTCTTTAAATTGCTCCACAGGATATGGTTACATATAACCTGATACAAGTCCCAAAATCACAAATATAAGTAAAATTACTTAGAAGGAAATGGTAGGAGGACAATTATTATCTAACACAATCAATGTCAGCCATGGACTTCCTGAAAGAGAATCATAGACAAATCTGTTTGTTTTACCAGGCTTCTAGTGCCAAACACGAAGTGTTGAAAAGACCCATATGGCAAACTACTTCTCAAAGTGAGATCACTATATAGGCAGACCCTCCAAGACTTCTACATGGAAGAGACTATTTCTGACCCAATGCTCTTATTTTTTTTTTTACCAAAGAAACAGTTCCTTTAGTAATTTATGTTTTTTGAATTTAGATAATGAATCAACATTTTTCACAAAATTAAATTTGAAATATCTTTGATCGGTTTTTCCATGCTTAAAACTAGCAATACAATAAATAATAGTTGCCACAATTTGGAACTTTTCTGCATCAATGGAAAAACAATCTGGATAATATAGATTCTAGAAAGAACCAAAGGAATCCAAAGATATATCTATTTTCCACAGAATTGTTCAAGTGGAATGAAGGCCAACATAGTTTCTTTAAATTAAGAATTAGTCTAATGTCTGCACACCAACAGTTAACAAATGTTTATTCCAAACTTAGTGATTGTACAATAGGTAGACTTTGTAGACTTTCTTATTTTTGAAAGAAAAAATCTACTAGAGTGAGACACAGGAACCTTAAGAAGACTTGCAGATAAAGCACATAGTGTGTTAGAAGAAGACACCATGGTAGAAAAATGAAACTTCCTTTTTGTTGGTCACGAGGCATGAACTAAGGGCCTGAGTACTGTCACTCAGCCCTCTACCACTTTGGGACAGAGTACCACTTCTGTTTTTTTGTTGATTAACTAGAGACAAATCTCATAGACTTTCTTCCCAAGCTAGCTTAGAACCACAATTCTCAGATCTCAGCTTCATGACTAGCTAGGATTATAGATGTGAGCCACCAGTATCCACCACCCCACAAAATGAAACTTTTCAGCTTCTTGTGAGTTCAATTTTCAGTGGCCAGGAAAGACCTCCTAGAATGGTGCTTGACACTAAAGAATTAAAACTACAGAATGAGCAACCAGGAAGTTGTCTGTTAGTAAAGATGCAAGTATGAAAGGGTGCTACTAATTTCAGTTTTTTTTTTTCAATCTGATTGACCTTCAGTACAAATCTGATCTTGTTGTCACCTCTTGGAAGGAGCAGAGTCTGGGCCTATGCTACTTCAAATGTAAGAGACTAGAAAAAGAATACCCTATGGTACACAAGTAGTTGAATGCAGGAAAGAAGCAACATATTCCCTGCAGGGGAAGGCATGGGAGAGATAAAGGCCTAGAGAAAAAACTGGTGGTCACAACATTTAACCCCTTCTCCTCCAAGGAACTGACCTCCCACATAGTGGCAGTGACATAATTCACCTAGTGCATTATCTGATATGAAGGAAGGTGTCATGTCTCACTAAACAACACAATTGTAGTCAAAGAAAGGGAAATTCTTTTGTGTTGCTCTTAGGCCCAGTCTCAGTTAATCTCCACATTAGACTTTGTCCAGTTTCTATTCTTACTACAAGGTCCCTAATCAGGAGGAATGTGTGATCTCCTGGATTCCCATTGGCTCTTTGGGAACTGAGACCACTTTCAATTTTAAATCTGTTCCTTCTGTCAAAGCTGTGGTGGTTGGTTGGAAAGCTCATCCTCTGAAATGTGCTCTAATACAAAATCTCTTCAGAGAAAGTCAAGGAATGACAGATTCTGCCTGAATTTCTACATTTCCAAAGAGGTCAATTAATATCTGATTCTGAAGCTCAGGTGGAGGTCCTTCAATAGTTCCTCTGAGCTGGAGTGAAAGTTAGCACAGACTCCAAGTCATACTCACATTTCTCCAGCTCTTTTTCATGACCCGAAAGATCACAGGAGTTGAGTTCAGAAACAAGGAAAAATGAGACTAGCAGAAGAATCCTGGGCAGGGGGAGGAATTAGACACCGTGAAAATGAGGTCAGAAAATCTCCTAGGATCACTCATATCATTCAGGAATCACATAATAAGATTAGGGAATAAAAGTAATAAATTACTACCTAATTAGTAACTCTACTTCACTGACTACAAGTGTTCTGTAAAAAGGTAGGTGACCTGGACTATGTTGATTAGGAAAAGAGAGCAAATTGTTTCATCACTAAGTTCTAGTAAATATCTTCATCCATAGCACAGATTGTTCTTACTTTCTACTTCTCTGATACTTTTCTTTGCTGGATTCTAAAAATGACCTTTGAAAGTGTTAACATCTTCAGATGTAATTACATTTTATTTTAATACATTTGTTATGAAATATAACAAATTATGGGGAAAATCTTTCTATGGGACATTTTCTTCAATGCCCTATTTATTTGATGTTATTGTTATTTTTTATAGTTTCATTTTTAAACCTTGAGCAAAATGTTTTGTTAAATTAACACTAATTAGTTGCACATTTTTCGTATTTTTCCTTGTTTATAAATGTGAAAATATATCTTGATCAGCACCCCATATGTTTTCTTCATTTTCTTTCCTCCTTTTCCACACAAACTCAGATATATTCAATCAATCACATCAACAATTTTGGCCATACTCTCTCTTTTTCACATTTCTGATCCTTCTGTGAATTTTTACTATTACATATACAAAAGACAGATACTGATTTGTCTTCTCATAAACATTTTAAGTGTATTTTATGAATTGGAATGTGTCTTCATTGTACACCAATATGAATTTACTTCATTCAAATTGGCCATGCAGATGAATGTTTTTATAACCTTCATCCACCTTCTATCATTCAACAGTTTTTGATGAGTCTTATTTTATAACTTCTTCATTCAACTTTTCAAAATAATTTGTTATTAAACTTCTAGCATTATCTTTTTTTCTCAATTGTTGCCTTCTTAAAATTGCTTCAAATTATAAACTACATATGATGGTCCTGTATGTGTTCACTGATATATTTAACTTTTGGTCTAATATTCACCTATTACAGGATATCTTTTTTTTGGGGGGGGTGCGGTCGTGGGGCCTGAACTCTGGACCTGGGCGCTGTCCTTCAGCTCTTCAGCTCAAGGCTAGCGCTCTACCACTTGTGCCACAGCGCCACTTCCGGCTTTTTACTTTTTGCTTATGTGGTGCTGAGGAATCGAACCCAGGGCCTCAGGCATGTAAGACAAGCGCTCTACCACTCAGCCACCTTCCTAGCCCCTTACAGGATATCTTTAACCTGTAGTAACTACTTTGAAAATCAATATTGACGTTCCTCACAAAAGAAAAAAACACAATGCCAGAAAAGCCCATGAAAATAGTATTAGGTGCATATCCAAAAATACTTTGCAATGTAACAGTAGAAGCATTAACTTCTCTTATATTCCAGAATATGTTTATAGCTATGAATAGCCCATTCTGTTTATTCCTTTTACTGGTACACCTAGGTTGATTGCAGATCTTGGTTGTTATGAATACTGCTGCCATTAACATGGATGTTCATGTTGAATCATATTCCTTCATATGTATCCAAGTTACTGTAAAGGTCATTAAAATATGTGGGGTTGTTTTTGGTATTGTGTAAACTTCCACTCTGAGCTACATATGAGTTGTATTCGGTTACAATGCCACACAACCTCTCCAGCATTTGTGTTTATTTGTTTGAGTGGCTATAAGTATTTTAATGTGTAAGATGGGATCTCAGTGACTTTTGGGTATGTATTTCCTATGTGGATAAGAATTTCAAATATTTTATTTATTTATTAAACATTAACATTTGTACTTCATTCCTGATCAGTGTCTTTTTTGGTATTTGATCAATTTTTAAGTTTTATAATTTGTGATTTTTTTCCTATTCCAATTATTAACATTAGTTAAAAAATTTATTTCAGTGGTCCACAATTTACTAAAATCTAGTGATTGTACATTTATAACACTGGTTTTGTCTTTGTTTACACCCAGGCAATTATTTCAATAAAGATGTTGAACTTCTTTCACTAGAAATGTAGATTGAAAGGATAGTATCTCATATTAGTGCTAAGATAACCTCAAAATTAACAGTCACAGACTAAGACCAAACAGTTTGGCTAAGTAACACATTAACACAGCACAAATTGCATTTAAAGAGATCAAAGAGCTTCATAAAAGATGTTTAAAAAGTCACCACTTTCATGAAGCAAATGCTGAAGTTCACACGCAGACCATAGGAATCTGATCATCAGGAAGATCAAGGGACAAAAGTATACAAAGGGACAACTTTAGAACGTTTACTAAGGTTTGGTGGAGGGGGGAAAAAACCTCTAGATACCAAAACTCAGTGCTGAAGGAAAGAAGTGTTTTATTCCTAACCTCTGCTCTGTCTGACTCTCTCACGTCACACACACACACACACACACACACACACACACACACACACACACACACACACACACACACACACACACACACACACCTCTTGTACACATAGAAACCTAGGCGCAGCTGTATCTTGGACAATGAAGATTTTTTCTTCTTCCACTGAGATAATCAAATGTGATGATGCAGTTGGCTCCACAGCCACCCCACACTTGAGCACGATGAGGGATAGGATACCTTAGACTGCAGCATAGCCTTGTGAATCCCAGGCTTTGTGTGTAAGAATGCAGTTCATGGTCCTGTAGGCATGGGTGGTCAAGCTGAAACAGGGGTACACTTGACCTGGAGGATGGCACACCATAAGCCTTGCATGCATTGTGAACCAGGTTTGAGAAGCCATATGAGCATCTATGTAATGACCTCTCAATGGCATGGAGTTGACACTGTACTTGGATATGGCAGGAGACCAGAGGACAGCTGGAATCCAGAAGGTGTTAGAGGCACCAGAGTGAATGAGCCTTTCTGTGGAAACCCCTAGAGCAAGCTAAGGAAGTTCCCCGCCCACATGTGACAGCCACCATGCTGGTCCCCAGAGGACTCACCTGGTCTTGTCCATGGTTCAGTCCTGATCTACAGCTGGAACATCCCCGGTGGCCCTTGTCCTGAGTGGGCTGAAACAGCATTGGCAAGGCATGTTTCCTTCACCCCACTGTGCATGACCTCCCTGCTGCTGCTCCATGAGGGCAGGCTGAAGCTGGGCAGGCCGTTCCTGGTGCCCAGTGCAAAACCAGTCATAGGCTGAGCCCACAGCAGTGGAGCTGGCCCTCACAAACTGCCAGGGGCATCGAGAGAGTCATCACTGCAGCTTGAGTCCTGTGGCCTCCACCCTTCACGCCCCCAGAGTTTGCCTCCAAGTCCTCCCCTTTATTGTTGAAATTCTTCATCCACTGGTTCTCTCATTTCTCATTGTCTACTTTGGCAGGACTTGAGACTCCTTCCTCTCCTCATGAGGTTTCCAGGCCCCAGGGGATCTGCCCCAACCATCCCAATTCACAGACACTCCCGAGAAGCTAGCCAACATAGGGGTGGCTGCTGTCAGAGAAGCTGACCTTCCCCCTTCCTTCCTCCCCTCACCAGCCTCTGCCAGGGCCTACCTTCCACTCCCCACCACCCCCAGTCCCAACCCCAGTGCAGCCTCACCTGCAACCTATATTCCCCTCCCCATCACCCCCAGCTCCAACCCTAGTGCAGTATCCCCAATGTCCTACCCTCCTCTCCCAACCCCCAACCCCAACTCCAACTCCAATATGGCCAGTGCTCTGGGGAACACAACCACGTGGCCCATGTGGCATAAAGGGTGCCACCGTGTGCAGCTGGCTGAGAGCTGGAGGCAGCATAGGTCTCTCTGATCAGTGTCTTTCACTTTACTTACTCATGTATTCATTGTATTAATTTAGTACTTAATTTTTGGATCTTATATCATTTCATTAATCCTTTGCAGAATAGCTGTAGAAATATAGTCCCAAAATTCAGATTGTCTTTTTTTAAATTATTTCCAGATTCAGAGATGTTTTAGGTAGTTATAATAATCATGAACTCTCACTTCCATAGCAGAGTGCTATTAAGAAAATGATTGCTTATGCATCTGTTATTAATTATTTACAATACTTAAAACTTTTAAAATTTCAAATATTACAGGAAGAACTTGGTTCATGATGAGTGGATGTTTGTGAGTAGGTTGAGCTGTTACATACATTGTGTGTGTGTGTGTGTGTGTATGTGTAGGGAAGTGTACATGTATTATTGAAACGGATACAGATGATGAGTGCTGTTCTGAAATTGTTTCCTTTTTCTGAGATATACATTGTGGTGTTTCTTTGTTGTTGGTAGGCTCTGACTACTTGCCTTTGCCTGATGTTCACTTTCCACCTCAATTTTTCAATAAAAGTTTCTTATTTCTTATTGAGCATACAGGGCTGTGGTACTAGATTGTCTTTAGTCTGCCATCAATGATCATATTTTCCGCTTTAAAAATTAACAATCAATATACATTTTACTTCCTGGTTGATTTTCCCCTCTAACTTGCATTTATAAATAAGTATTAGAAGAGTTTTGAGCTCAGTATTCATAATGAAAAACCATTTTGAATTCTCTTGTTAGCACCAAGATCTTGAATTTCTTTTGTGGTTTTAGTATAAAATACCCTCCTTTGTGATTTTGGCATGAGGAGACAAACAATTCCAAAAGTTTTATTCGTTAAAATATCAGATAATTCATAATTTTGAATATGTCTAGTGGCAAAATGAATGTACTTGCTCAATAGATTTGCTTAATAAATCAATGCACAAAAGTACCACTCATAGCGGCTGAGAAGGTGACTCAGTGGTAGACTGCTTACCTTGCAAGCATGAGGCCCTGGGTTGGATTCCTCAGCACCATGTAAGCAGAAAAAGCCACAAGTTGTGCTGTGACTCAAGTAGTAGAGCACTAGCCTTTAGCTGAAATGCTGAGAGACAGTGACTAGGCCCAGAGTTCACCAACAAAAACAAAAAATAAATAAATAAAACTCATAATCAAGGACATTAATTTCAAAGGTTCATTATCATAATACCTAGTGGCAGGGTGCCAAGACATATTGGACCTCTGTCACAAAGCTTTAAGAAGGAATTCAACACCTGACAAGTACTGAAAACAAAAAGTAAAAAATAGCTCTGCCAAGAACATAGATAATCTGCACTCAAACAGAAAGTTACTAAGAATGGAATACTTTTTATAATATTTCTTAAGAGATTCTGGCTGTATATTAATTATCATATAAAGTAACCTTTAAAAGCTCCATAGGTGGATCTGAGTCTTAAGGGCCTCTATCGAAAACTGGAGAAGAAAATTATCAACCTGGATTTTAAAAATTGTTATTGTTAAGGAAGTGTACACATGGGTCACCATTTTGTAAATCAGGTAATGAGTTCATTTCTTTTTGGACAGTCTCATCACTTCCTTTGCACTCTCTCTCTCTCTCTGTTTTTTCCCCTGTCCCTGTCCACATGTGGTATAAGTTCATTGTCAACATAATATCTACAGAGAACCACTGCTGCATTTGCTCCCCTGTCCTCCTTGAGTTTCTGTGGCCCCCTCACTACCCATAAATGGATAAATAAGAACAGAAAAATCCATCTTGTTTCCAATCGCTGGGATTCATTTCAATATAAACATCAGTAGTATTATGAGAGTTTCAATCTCTGTCCACACATCCCAAACACTTGTACTTCATGCAACCAGTCATAACTCCCACCAGATTCTATGTTCTACAAAGTAGTTCTTTTCACTTTCTGAGATTCAGAAAGATTAAGTAACTTACTGGAAATACTGGGCTGAACATTGAAGCTCACTCTTATAGCTTATATACTTCAGAGAGTGAGATCTGAAAATCATACTTTGAAACCAACCTAGATTGGCATATCCATTACATGTTTATCTCCATTTAACCAGCAGAATTGTGTGTTTCAAGTGGTAGAGTTAGAATGCCACGAGTCTTGAATGGGAAACCTAAAGGATAGTGCCAATATGTTGTTTTTAAAGAACCAATGTGGTCCCATACAAAATCTGACACCACAAACACACACACACACACACACACACACACACACACACACACACACACACACACACACACTTGAAAAAAAAGTTAGTAACGAAATCCATATAGTTTTTTATATATGTTTTAGTATTGCTTTAGTGAGATTTGACTTGGTTTTCTCTACTGATGGGCCACAATTTGAAAACTGTTTAAATGACTAGCATGTCCATGCTCAGAGAAATATTCTCCAATTTGTCTTCCTCCTTTTCCAGCAATGATAAGTTGTCTCTCTTTGGCCCAGTTTCCTCTTTTGGGACTCAATATCTTAGAATTTTCAGGCTTAATAACCAGGATCAGCTTTTTTCTCTCTCTGTTCATTTCTAGCTCTCTCTCTGTTCGTTTCTAGCTCTCTGCTCTCTCTCCCTTTTCTAGCTCTTTCCTCTCTTTCCCAGCTCTCTCTCTTTCCCAGCCACGTGGAGTGCCAACTTTGCCTGGTCCCAGCAGGTCTACTGAATAAACCTACCCCTTACCTGAATACCACGTGCGTGCTGGTGCTGTTCTTACTCGGCTACCTCTTTTTAAAACCTAACATAAAGGTTTTCAATAACCAGGATCATAGGTGGCAACTACTGTACTGGACGGTATCTGCCTTGGGGAGTGTTCAAAGTTCACCATTCAGGTTATTAGCACTCACCCATGATCACTCTGTGCTCAGAATTGGGAACTTCTTAGGGGCAGTAATTCAGGAGAAGCACTGTGTTCTACTTCATATTTTTTATTTAAGAGAAGCTTCCATATATTGTCTACTTTAAGCATTGTGTGATGAGAAAGATTGCCTCTAGGAGACAGAAGCACTGTACTAACTGTTCCGCTCAGAACACAGGAGGAAGGAAAAGAAGTTCTGAAAAAGTCATATAGCCTAAACATTGAGCTCTTAGGAACTCAGGCTATCTGTTATCTTACTTTCAACCCAAAAAGTCAGAGCCTGAAAGGGCTTGTAAGCTCCATTTATATTCCTGATCATGGGGCTCCTTTCCCCTCAGTCCTTCTGACCCTTTGTTTAGGGTTTGACAGTGTCTCTTTCTTTCTTGTTACTTCATTGCATATTAAGCACACCCAACCATGGGTTTCCATTGTCCTAGTAGATGTTTTACATTCCAGGACCTTCCTTCCAGGGAACTCTCTTCTTGTGCCTTCATATGCATAGGTCCACAGAAGTGAGTGACTCACAGAATGTGGAACATAGTTGCTCAATGATAATCAACTCAGAGACACAGGCAGGTTGAGTTTGGAGCCTTTCTGAGAGACCTTAGCCTAGGCACTGTAGGCAACATTGACAGCAATTCCTCAGAGCAATACCACTGACAGAAAGTAAGCCCTGACTAGTCATTAGTCCTTGACAGTTGTACTTAGGGGTGTGAACAAATGACCATGCCCTTAGGGTATTGCACAGTACACCAATCACTGAAGTCATCTTGAGCCTAGGAGAAAAATCTCCCTTTGTATAGCAGTACACATAAGAAGTAGATGATGCCCCACACTCAAATGCTCCAGGAGAACAGAGTGTATGAGTGTCTACACAATTGGGGAATCAGATTCTGAGGGGTGGGAAGGGAAGATTTCAGATATTGCACTATAAAGTAATTATAAGTTTTTGAATTGCTAACCCAACTTCCTTGCTGATCCTTACATTTTGTTTCAGGAAGTGGTGGAATATTTATGATCACAAAATGGAGTTTTTAACCCCAGGCCCAAACTCTAGGTGACCTTGTTAGATTTTCCCACATGCCACTTATGCCAAATAAAGAGATGTGGTGGAGGTCAGGAAAGGACCTTGTCAGCCATGACAAGACAACACCTTAGCGCAACTTCAGAACACTAAGCAATACTCACCTACATTTCTATTCACCCATGTCATTAGGTCTGAGTTGTATCTAGGAGTCCTCAGTACCTTCAGAAAAGGAAGATCTAGGACAGAACCCAAGATTGGTCTGGCATTTTGGACATAAACTAACTTGTTTGATGGAAACCCTGTGTACTGTCCTATAAATCTGTGCATTTACCTTACTACATTTGATTCATATCCCCTCACTAAATTATCTATGATTGGTTCGGTTGCTGCCATAGCAGCTGTCTGGTGGCTCCATTTTGATTTCACTTTATTCTACTGAACCAGTAATGAAGATGGAGAGACTGACCACAGCACATTTGCATGTTTCTCAATGAGCAGTGATTGGCTGGGGAGTATTTAGGATGCTCCCCATGTTCTTAGTTGCCTAGTAACACCTTGGATTCCAGAATCAATGTTGATAAACAGATACAGAAGTTACATGTAGCTTGCTGTGCCGGATTCACACCTAGATAGGCAGATGAGAAATTGGAAGGGTTTGGTTTGAAAGCCACAGGTTGATACAAAGCAGAAATGAAAGGATGTGGAGATGAAGTAAGCTACCTGGTAGGAAAAGGAGAGATAGTTAAAGGTGATGATTACCTAGAGGAGACAGAGAAAGTTTGAAGCAACATTTGGACCTGTAGATCAAAGTAACACATCTGAGGTAGAAAAGTCTGGCTTTCCAGAGCCACAGAAGTTGGAAGGGCAGAAGCAAGTGTTCTTGCCCATTTCAAGGGAGATCCCAGAATGTTAGGGTAAGAACTGGTAGTTTCACAGGGCACTGCTGCTGAGCACTACACAGATCCCTTGCTACCATGATAATTGACCTTGGAGATGAGCAGTGAGATCTGTAAAAGCTGATTGCGGCTCACAATGTGGAGCTTGTTCTGCAGCATTGTGGAGTGTGGTCTCTCAGGATGCTCAGGGAAAAGATCCGAAAACCAGTGTCAAAGATTGCAATCTATTTGGAGTAGACATTTATGGATGGAACATGCCTGAACCCAACATGCCGATAGTGAGCTGCTAGCAGTAGTTCCCTAAAGATCTAACAGCCAAACTGGAGAGGGAAACACTGAGCTCTGCACCACATCAGTCTACCATGCCAATTGCTTTATGCTAGTACTGGCTACCCAGTTTGCACACTCACGACCTTTTTAACCTGATTGTGCCACCCTAATCCCTCACAATTTTACTCTTTCACGTTCTCTTTTCCTCCTTGTCCCTACTAAACTGTCTGGATATCCCAATCCTTGCAAAGCTGTTGGTGCCACTGCCACTCAGTGATTACAGTCACAGTTCCCCTTTCCCTGGTATCCTATTCTCTGCTACTCTACTCTGTTACTCATAATTCATAACACCATGGTTCCAGCCACCTCGTCCCTGGCAACCTTGTTGCTGATACCCCCTTCCCTAACAAAGCAAGGGAAGAATGGGCACAGCCAGTCGACTTGGGTACTACTGTCTTCTTACAGGCATATTGGGACAAGTTATTCCTCATGAAGGACTAACTGGAGGTGAAAATGAAAGAGGTTAATCAGAGGTGACTAAAATCTAGAGACATCAACATGTCACTGGTTGTTAGAAAAAGAAGGGCCCGAGGTGAATATTAATGGGAAAATAAAATTTTACAAAGAATTTTGGGACTGATGCAGTGGATTTGGCTTATTCTCTTCTACTAGTTATCTGAATTATTTTATGACATAGATATGCAATTGTTTTGCATTTTAAAAATTACATGAAATTGCACATTTATGTGGTACTTATATTAATTTATGGAATAGTTACATAAGATCACGTTAATAATATTCAATATTTTATGCTATATGATATGCTCACCAATCTGCCTTTGTCAATATGAATTGAGCTCTCTATCAATAAATGGAATCTCATTGTCAAATACTAGAAGGAGATTACTGATGCTAGTACCAAAATGAAAGCTAGAACAGGAAAATTGAATAAAGCTACATGTTTGAAGGGAGGGTTCAGTGGTAAGGGTTATGATGAAAGAGAAATTCTTCACCATGTAATCTGGGAAGAATAGAATGTGTTTTGTTGAAATACTAGTGTTTTAACCTTAGAAAGCAGAACATTATCTTTATTTTGCTTTTTGGAAACTTTTTTATGATTGGCTTACAAAAAATTATCAGTATGACTGAAAATTCACTAATGTGAATGGTCAGATTATCATTATACTCAAAGCTGTCTTTAGAGACAGGCAGGTTATATTCCTTTGCTATTAAATTAATGGAGTAGTCTTACTTTGGAATGGACAGATAACCCATGACACTTGTTCCAAAACAAGAAAGATACTGGAGAAACAAAAAGAAGAAGGAGACCCAAGGCTGCTGAAATGAGCATATTTCCCATTTGGACTTAAAAGGGTTTTTTTGTACAAACAATAAGAATTTCATCTTCATATTATAATTCCAAAATCTGTGTGCTACAGAATAGCTTTTAAATGTAATATTTAATGCTGTTGGATTACTTGAAGACAAAGTTATACAGAAAACCTTAAATTCCAGAAAAATTGCAATGCTCCAACAAACAACTAGATGAAATATAATTTAAAAATTCAGCCGGTTGTGGGAAGATGGTGTTGCTCTCACAGGTAACCCCATTAAGTGTCTCTGACCAAAAGAAGGTCTAGTGCTACAGCCACACTTTACCTCAAGAAATCCACTCCAATCAAACTCTAAACACCTAAAGGCTTTTTCTACTACAAGAGGACTATCCTAGCAGGCAAATAAGAAAAGGCAAAAGAGAAAGAGTGAACGGGACCACTGTGGAGCACCTGCACCACATGCCATGATGCTTTGGGACTTTCTGCAGACTTTAAGCAGAGGAGTGCAGCCTTTAAGCAGAGGAGCACCCAAAAGCTGAAGAAAGTGCTCAATACTATACCTATGGAATGTTAGGAGGGAATCTGATGAAGATCTCCGAGTTGGTGAATGCCTCCTCTAACCTGTCCCCCACCTAGAAGGGCTATGGGGAAGGAGTTAACTTAGTAATACCGCCACCATTACAATTGCCAGAAATTGGCACCATCGGGTAAGCCCCCCAAATCAGCCCAACCTGCAGCACTGGCAGGATTCCCGTGGGCCCCCTGCAACCCTGCACAAGGCCTCCAGGAAACCAGAGCTGTAGCCAATCCATCGTTCTATGCTCTAATGGCCAACTGCTCTGGCTATTGGGCTTTCTGCTGAGACCTGCTCCCTGGCTGCTGTCACCCTGCACAGACCCCAGGCTCTCAGCTGCTTCACCACCAAGCTTCTGTATGCATCTCTGCCAACACACCTAGCAGCCACAGGCAGAAATCACCAAGACTGCCCTCCAGTGTCTGCCACCTTCCACTACATCTGCCGCAGACCAGCATGGCTACCCCCGCAGTCCACATCAGCCTGCTGCAACAACCTCTACCCAGTCCTCCCAGTGCCAGGGCTCCCCACACCACCACATAGGAGAGAGACCCTTCAGCATCAGCAAAACCATCCCCCACCTGGACCTGCTAACACCCAGACCCTCTGATTGAAAACCATCTTATTCACCATACCACAGGCTCTGTGGTGCAGCACACCACCAGCTACAGATCTTGTGAGTAACACAACTGGATCCACGCTCTGTGAGTGGTAATTTTCTGAGGGATCCCAAAGCCCCCTGACATAAGCCCACTTCCAAAAGGGATGAATCACATCAAAACTGAGCACAGACATAAGCTCTGTTCCTAAGGCTCCTGTGGCTACCTGGCAAAGCCTAGGAACCCAACTCCAGGCTTATGATAGCAGTCTACAACACTGAAACCCTCCAAACTCCCTGCCACCAGGCCTGAGAATGGAAATCTAGATAGCAGGCACCCTCCCCAATCAAAAAGACATCTGCGGTTCCGGGAAGATGGCGGAGGAGAAGCTGGAATCTGAACAGGCTCTCGCATAGAAAACAGTTTTAGAGTTCCAGTGAACATTGCTAAGCCAGAGAATCACACCAAGTGTGCCATCACAGGACAGAGAGTTAGACAAGAGAGGGGAAGCCAAGACAAGGGGACACATTTGAGCACCTGCCAGCAGCCGCCGCGGTGGCGGCAGGGTTGCAGCAGCGACCGCAGCCGCGGCCATACCTGAGCGCTCACAGAGAGTTTGGGACCAAGGAGCCAGACGCAGCGGGCAAGAGGATTCTACTCAACACCAGCAAGAACCGACAAGGAGTGGACATCTTTATCCTGCAGTTTGCAGACCAGAGACGACCCAGGATACAAGACTCGGCGTGAGTATAAGCCTGACGTCCTCACTCCTTCTCAGGGAGCAGAGGAGGGAAGGCCACCCCTACCCCCCCAGCACCGGTGATCTCCATCTTGCATACCGACAAAGGTCGGAGGAGCTGCTAGCTCCAACTCAGGCCTTGGAATAAAACGAGTCATTTAGCAGGTCACAAGAACTTAACGGCAAAGAGACCTGCCAGACTCAGCTCCATCTAGGGAAAAGTCACCCAGCTCAGGCACCAGCCATTGGAGTGGCTTTCCGCACTGGGTAACCAGAACCAGAGGCTGCCCCTCCCTCTATCAGCCTCCACAATCAATTGAAAAACAGAAACCCTGAGAATGGCTCCAGGCTGGGCTCTGTGAGTTTTTCACAAAATAGACCCAGGGAAAAGCTACTGTTTTTTGAAAGGCCTCAAATCTACCAGAACCTAGCCTCATCACCCCTCTTTTGTGATTCTCAAAGCAGATCACCCTTCCATTAACCTAACCTGGGAGGGGGATCTCAAAATTTTGGGTAAAGGAGAACATTTTTCTGCCTGTTCGAACCAACTGACTTAAGAAACCAATCAAGCCACAGGACCTCAAGCTGACCAGAGACTCCAACAAGAGGCTGGTTACAGACAAAAGGGAGATACAGGATTCTTCCCACCCCTCACAAAAAAAATCAAAAAAAAAATCAAAGAACTTTTTTTTTCTTCTTATTCTTTTCTTTTTTCTTTTTTTTTGTACCCTATATATATAATTTTTTTCCTTTTCTAAAACTTTTATTAATCTTTAATTTTTGTCTTTTTTGAAAAAATAATTGTTTTCCAGTAATTTTTTTCCCTCTTATAATTTTTATTTTAGGAATACGTGAATGTGCGTTTTCCTTTCCTTTCTTGTCTTCTTTCTCTTTTTCTTTCTTTCTTAACTATCTTTTTGGTTTTGTCTAGCTCTACTGAACTTCTGATCTTTTTTTTCTCCTTTTCTTATCCTTTTCACATTTTCCTCTCTTTTGTACCTCTGTAAGTGACTTAACTCTTGTCCTGCACATCCTCAGATAAACCCATAGTTAACTAGTAGACCCTATCCTCCATTGTGTACACACTTAATCCACAAATTTATTACTCAATCCAAAACCTCTGAGACTTAAATTCCTTAATAGCAGTACTACCTCTTTATACCTATATATTTTAAGCATTTTTTAAAGTTTTTCACATCTCCTCTATCTCCCTCCTGTTTTCTCAATATATTCACATTCCTCTCTAAATAGATGGTCTTTCAATCTCCATAACTATATTAATTTTTACATTTCTATTTTTTTCTGGTCTCTTTTCATTTCCCTTTCCCTTTCTTCTTTTTCTCTCTTTCTCTACTTGCATCCTACCCAACCTATTTCCTGCATTGAGATTAGGACATAGTTAACCCTCCCTGTGCCTCCCCACACCAATCTATTCCTATTTTTTACCCACATCTCTCCCTAACCCTAATAATTTCTGGTTTTCCAAATTCTTCTCTGCGGTTCGAAGCCCATTAACATATAGTTGTTTGATGTTGAATAGATATATCTGTTGAACTAGATTGTATCTGTGGACTATAGACTGTATAAATGCAAACGTTGGTTGATGGTTGCCTTAAGATAGTGTCCTACCACAAAACTGGTGCTATTTTCATCTCAAATGGGCAGAGTAAGCCGGAAAAACACAAGAAAAATGGCAAATCCGGGTATCTCAATTCCCAATCTTGATAATCAGGGGTCAGATCAGATAATGAACAATCTAGAGGAGAGTTCCCAAATAACTCTACAAACACTGGTGGCAAACATGATAGATGAGAAGTTAGACAACTTACAAAGGACTCTGTATGAGTGTGATAGGGAGAGAGAGGACGCATCCAACACATTCATACAGGAATATCATAAGCATGAGGAAGCTACTCAAAAAGTGATACAGGATTTGCGTGAACAACTTGAGAATACTCAAAGAGAAAGGGAGGAATGGCGCGAGAAGGCTGAGAACACTCAAAGAGAACTGCAGGAATCCCACGAACGGGAGTAAAGAGAACTGCAGGAATCCCACAAATGGGAGGAAGCTAATCAAAGAGTAATTCACGAATTGAGAGACCAGGTAGAGAATACACAAAGATCACTAAAGGCATTCATGGAATCCATTAACAAAGAGCTGAAGGAAGTCAGGGAGACCACAAAGGGAATGCTGAATGGAACCCAACAGAAGGAATGGGAGTCCAAAGAAACCATAACCAATCAACTAAGTGATTTGAGAACAAACACTGAACACCAAATTAAGGAAGTAAAGAAATTCATACAAGACCTAAAACAGAGCTTCAACAAAGAACTTGAAGCCATCAAAGCTGACCAATTAGAAGGAAAAGAGATAAAAAACAAAGTAGAGAGCCTTGACAGCAGGTTAGACCATGCAGAAGATTGAATCTCAGGGATTGAAGAAAGCCTAGATATTATAGAGAAAGAACATACAACCATCCAAGACAAGCCCAAGAAATATGATAGATATATCCAACACTTAGAAGACATCATAAGAAGGCCTAATCTAAGGACAATGGCTGTAGAGGAGCACCTAGAAACAGAAGTTAATGGTATAGGAAATTTGTTTAACAGGATCCTAGCAGAGAACTTCTCAAACATACAAAATATAGGCCTATTCAGATACAAGAAGCTTTTAGAACCCCAAATAGACCAGACCAGAATAGGACATCACACCATCACATTATAATCCACCCAGGATCAACTCAGACCAAGGAAAAGATCCTTAAAGCTGTCAAGGAGAAAAGGTTAATCACCTATAAAGGGAAACCAATTAGAATCACCTCAGATTTCTCAGCAGAGACAATCAAAGCAAGAAGAGGCTGGAATGATGTATGCCATGCCCTAAAAACAAACAATTATCAACCAAGAATACTGTACCCAGCTAAACTCTCCTTCATAACTGAAGGCCAAATGAAAAACTTCCATAGCAAAGAAAAATTGAAACAATACATCTCCACCAAACCAGCCCTAAAAAAGATTCTTAAAGATGTCCTACACATAGAAAACCAACAAGACTGCAACAAAGGCCAAGAAACTGCACCCAAACTGAGAATCCAAGAACAATTGGAAAAACCCAGTTTTCGCAGCCTCCAAGAAGGTGGATAACATGGCAGTTACTCCCAAATACCTCTTAGTACTATCTCTTAACGTTATCGGACTGAACTCTCCAATTAAGCGACATAGACTGTCTAGTTGGATTAAAAAACAAGACCCTTCTATGTGCTGCCTGCAGGAGTCACATCTTGCCTGTAAAAACTAAAACATTTTCAATGTTGAAGGCTGGAACAAAATGTACCCAGCAAACGGCCCCCATAAACAGGCGGGAGTTACAATCCTAATATCAGATAAAATATACTTCAAATTCAAATTCGTGAGAAGAGATAAAGAGGTCTCTACACACTAATTAAAGGATCTCTCCTTCAGGAGGATATTACAATTCTAAATATCTATTCGCCAAACAATGGAGCACCCAAATTTATCAAAGAAACACTACTTTCCCTCAAATCCCATATAGATATAAAGACATTAATTGTTGGGGATTTTAACACACAACTCTCCCCACTAAATAGACCAACTCGGCAAAAACTCAACAGAGAGACCGCAGATCTAAACAGCTGCATAGATGAACTAGACTTAACAGACATCTACCGAACATTTCACCCAGCAGCATCAGAATACACGTTCTTCTCAGCAGCACATGGAACGTATTCTAAAATAGACCACATTTTAGGCCACAAAGCAAACTTGTCTAAATTCAGAAACATTGAAGTTATACCTTGCATCCTCTCTGACCACAAGGGAATAAAATTAGAACTCAACACCAAAAACCACCAAAGAAATTCCGGTATCACATGGAGGCTGAACAACACAATGCTGAATCATGAGTGGGTCATGGAAGAGATTAGAAAGGAAATTCAAATGTTCATGCTATTCAACAAAAATGAACACACAAATTACCAGCTCATCTGGGACACAGCAAAGGCAGTACTCAGAGGCAAATTTATAGCTCTGAGCTCCTACATCAACAAATTGGAGAGATCTAAAACTAACAATTTAATGACACATCTAAACCTCCTTGAAAAAGAGCAGCAAGATAAACCCCAATCCAGTAGACGGAAAGAAATAATCAAAATTAAATCAGAATTAAATGAATTAGAATGCAAAAAACTATAGAAAGAATCAACAAAACAAAGAGTTGGTTCTTCGAAAAACTTAACAAAATTGACAGACCCTTAGCAAATCTCATCAGAAAAAGAAGAGAAAACACACAAATTAATAAACTCAGAGATGAGAATGGAAACATCACCACGGAAACAACCAAGATTCAGAACATTATAAGGTAATACTTCTCAAAACTTTATGCTAATAACTTTGAGAACTTGACAGAAATGGACCTTTTCCTAGCAAACATTGACATGCCAAAACTAAACCAAGATGAGTTAAACCAGCTTAACAGGCCCATATCAAGCATTGAAATAGAAACAGCAATAAGAAAGAGACCTCCCAGCTAAGAAAAGTCCAGGACCAGATGGTTTTACAACGGAATTTTATAAGGCCTTCAAAGCATAGCTTACACCAATACTCCTCCAACTCTTCAATGAAATTGAAAGAGAAAGCTCACTACCGAACACATTCTATGAAGCCATCATAACCCTCATCCCAAAACCAGGCAGGGACTCATCAAAGAAAGAGAACTATAGACCCATTTCTTTGATGAACATTGATGCAAAACTTCTCAACAAAATTTTGGCCAATCGACTTCAACAATTCATCCAAAAAATCATACACCATGATCAAACAGGATTTATTTCAGGGATGCAAAGCTGGTTCAATATACGCAAATCAATTAATATTATTCATCACATCAACAGGAGCAAGAATAAGAACCACATGGTTATCTCAATAGATGCAGAAAAAGCATTTGACAAGATCCAACACCCCTTTATGTTGAAGGTTTTGGAAAAATTAGGAATCCATGGAACATTCCTCAATACAATAAACGCTGTATATGACAAACCTACAGCCAGCATTATACTCAATGGTGAAAAACTAAAGCCATTTCCTCTTAACTCAGGAAGAAGACAAGGATGCCCACTCTCTTCACTTCTCTTCAATCTAGTATTAGAATACCTAGCTACAGCAATAAGACAAGATGCAGACATAAAGGGGATCCAAATAGGGAAAGAAGAAATTAAACTCTTCCTCTTTGAGATGACATGATCTTGTATTTAATGAATCCCATAGACTCCACTCCCAAATTACTCAAGCTCATTCAAAACTTTGGCAAAGTAGCAGGTTAAAAAATTAACCCCCCAAAATCAATGGATTTTCTATATGCCAACAATGAGGAAAGAGTGGCTGAATTATGAAAGCAACTCCATTTGTAATAGCCCCCCAAAAATAAAATACCTAGGAATTAACTTAACTAAAGAAGTGAAGGACCTCTATGATGAAAACTTTAAAATCTTAAAAAAGGAAATCAACACAGAACTTAAAAAAATGTCAAAACCGACCATGCTCCTGGATTGGAAAGATTAACATCGTGAAAATGGCAATACTTCCCAAGGCTATCTACAAATTCAAGGCAATACCTATCAAAATTCCAACCTCATTCTTCAAGGAAATAGAAGAGGCAATCCAAAAATTCCTATGGAACAATAAAAGACCTGGAATATCCAAAACGCTCCTCAATGGAAAGAACACTGCTGGAGGAATATCAATACCAAATTTCAAACTCTACTATAAAGCCATAGTAATCAAAAAAGCTTGGTATTGGCAGAAGAACAGACCTCAGGAACAATGGAATAGAATTGAAAACCCAGAAATGAACCTACAGACCTATAGCCATCTAATCTTCAATAAGGGAGCTAAAACAATAGAATGGAAGAAAGACAACCTCTTCATTAAATGGTGCTGGCAAAATTGGTTAACTACATGTAGAAAACTTAAGCTAGATCCTTATATATCACCCTGCACCAGAATCAACTCCAAATGGATCAAAGACCTTGAATTCAAAGCAGACATTACGGGATGGAATAGGAGAAACCCTAGGTCTCCTTGGCTCAGGCCGAAATTTTCTGAATAGAGACCCGGAAACACAACAAATCAAAGAAAAGCTGGACAAATGGGATTGCATAACGTTGCAGAGCTTCTGCATGGCAAATGACATAGCTAGCAAGATCAATAGAAAGCCCATGGATTGGGAGAAGATCTTTACTAGCCATACAACGGACAAGGGTCTCTTATCTAAAATATACTTGGAACTCAAAAATTAAACCACCCAACAACAAATCCTCAAAGAAACAACTGCCCAATAAATAAGTGGGCGAAAGATTTAAAGAGAAACTTCTATGAAGAAGAAAAAAGGATGTCCAATAGACACATGAAGAAATGTTCAACATTGCTAGCCATAAAAGAAATGCAAATCAAAACAACATTGAGATATCACCTCACTCCAGTTAAACGGCAAAAATCAAGAACTCTAACAACAACAGTTGCTGGAGGGGATGTGGACAGAAAGGAACCTTACTTCATTGTTGGTGGGAATGTAAACTTGTTCAACCACTTTGGACAGCAGTATGGAGGTTTCTCCAAAGAGTTCACATAGAACTCCCCTATGACACAGCAATCCCACTTTTGGGCATTTACCCAAATGTTTACAAACAAGACCACATTAAAGCTACCAGCACTACTATGTTTATTGAAGCATTATTTACCATAGCTAAGATATGGAACCAACCCAGATGCCCCTCAGTAGATGAATGGATCAAGAAAATGTGGTATATATACACAATGGAATTCTATGCCTCCATCAGAAATAATTACATTGCCCCATTTGTTAGGAAATTCAAATACTTGGAAAAATTATATTAAGTGAAGTAAGCCAGGCCCAAAGAAACCTAGGTCCCATGGTTTCCCTTATTTGTAATATCTAGTATATGTATGAGTCAATCGGAAAAGGTCAGATAATGTGATGTCAGGAAAATGAACCCTTAGATGTGTATTTTAATGTTTTTTCTTTCATGCATGTGTTTCTAACGCACTTATAAGATTATCTCTTTGTTGCTTTGTATGTCCCTCTCCCACAGTATAACCCTTGCTTTCAATATATTTGATGTCAGTATAACTTGTGGAGGAGATGGGGAAAAACCAGTTGTTTAAGGATACAGGTGAACCTGTTGCAACAATGAGAAGTACAAGTTGTCATGTCCAAAAAGAGCTTTACAAAGTCGGTGCGGGGGGGGGGGGGAGAAGGGGGGGCAAGGAGAAAGATTGGGATGGGGGGAGGGGGGAGGCTGGGAAGGGATGTGAAGGGTAAACAAAGGAGGAGGCTGCAATGCTTGGTAAGAAATATATGCATTATCCTGCCCATGTAATTGTAACTCCTCTGTACAATATGTTCACAAATAAAATAAAATTAAATAAAAGAAAAAAGACATCTGGTCCCAACTAAGCCACAATGAAAGTGGACTACAGCAAGGCATACGAGGTTCCATCAGGAATCTGCTCTGAGGACTACATGGAGATTAGAGCTCCCCCAAAGAACCTGAAAAATCCATTCTTTAGTATTATCTTCTTGCTTTGGTTTTGCTTTGTTAGTTGTTATGCCTGATCATTTGTTGTTCATTTGTATTTCTATGTGTTACTTATGTGTATTGTGAGTTAGGATTTGCTATTCCACTTAAAGTTTCTATTTTTCATTATTATTTGGTTTCCTCTTCAACTTTCCATCTTGCTAATTTTTAAGTTTTTTTCCTTTCTTTTCTTCTCACTCCCACTTCACCTCTTTTTCTCTACCTTATACTACTACTCCATCAAGGCTACCCTGTTTAGTTCTATACACAAATAAGGCCTCCTTCTATGAGAGTAAAAAATAATTACAGGAGTTAACTTAGATTAAGCCACTTTCCAATAATATCTGGATGATCTTTTTCTTATCTCAGCAAGTCTCCTCTATATATAAGAAAAAGAATATATATATATATATATATATATATATATATATATATATATTCTTTTTCTTATCTTCATCTTGATCTCTAAGCTAGTTGCTACATAAGCTTTCTTGGAATTATTTAAACTTTTTACACTCAGTAACAAGTATTTATTCTCCTCCTAGTACATATACCCTTCCCAAAGCTGTTCTTACCCCTCTACTATCATTATACCCAAGTTCTCTCCTGAACTTAAATTTGTATCTCTCCCATCCTAATCCTTCATTTCTCCATCTGATCCAGCCCATTGATCCCTAATGATTTATATCTGACCCAACTTACAGTTGGTTCTATATTTGAATACAAAATTGGTTCCATTTGCCAACTTTGAGTACAAGGGGCCCATTTTGTTAACTTTAAGGAGCAAACTACTTATTAGTCAAACCTATATTGTCTCAAAAGTTACAACTATATGAAATCTCGACCCCAAAGCTAAAATATCCCTCTGCAGGAAAGGAAAAAGAGTTAAACAGGAAAACATCTAACCTTACCTCTGAAACCCTAAGATCTACAAATCTACACGACACCAGGTTGGCTCTGGTCCTAAAAGACTGTCCTGTTGTACCAGTGTGGTTCTTGTCTCCAAATGGGTAGAACTAACTGCAGAAACACAAGGAAAAGAGCAAATAAACAAATCACACCACCATCTCCACATAAACAAGCTACATAACAGTCCCAGAATGACTTAGAAGATAATGATCAAAATATATTAAATGCATGGCTGGTAAACCTGCTGAATAAAAAATTGGACACCCTACATGGGGTTATCAGTGAATGCGAAGAGGCCAAACAGAAGTTAGTAGATAACTTCATGGCCTCCACAAATAAAAAGATAGAGGAACTCCAGCAGAGGGAGAAAGAATCTAATTAAAAGGTAGGAACTCAGATTAAGGAGTGGAAAAAGAAGTCAGATAATCAACTCCAGGAGTTAAGGTAATCTATTCAAGGCTTGAAAGAAAATCTTAATTAGAAGCTGGGCACCATTAAGAAAGACCAGCAAGAAGGAAAGTAGTTAAACACCAAAGTAAAATGTCTTCAACATAGAATGGAAGAGGACAAAGAAAGAATATCAGTAGCTGAAGACAGTTTGGACTCCATAGAGAAAGAGCACACAATTATTCATAACAAAATTAAGAATCATGACAGATCACTGCAGGAAATACAGGATACATTCAGAAAGCCTAATATGATAATAATAGGATTACAAGAGGGCTTGGAGAGGCCAATGGATTAGGAAATGCATTCAGCAGTATCCTAGCAGATAACTTCCAAAATATAAAAAGGACAGGCCTGTCCACATACAAGAAGCTTTTAGAAAACCAAATAGACCAGAACAGAACAAGTCATCCCACCCCCACATTATAATCCATAACCGCTCATTAGCCACTAAAGAAAGAATTCTTAAAGCTGCCAGGGAGAAGAGAACAATCACATATAAAGGTAACCCAATCAGAATTACCTCAGATTTCACAGAAGATACTATAAAAGCAAGAATGTCCTGGAAAGAGGTCTGCCATGCGTTAAAGTCAAATAACTACCAACCAAGAATAATCTACACAGCTAACCTCTCATTCACAACAGGACAAATAAAAACCTTCCACAGCAAGGAATATCTGACGCAATATATCGCTACCAAACCAGCTCTTCAAAAATCCTCAAAGACATTCTAAATATAGAAAACCAACAAGAACAGAATATATGCAATGAAGCAGTCCACAGAGAAATATGAAATCACAACAAGACCAGCCAAGGCACAGCTTCCCCCCCACCAAATGAATAAAATGGTAAGGACAAACACCTCTCAGTCCTAACCCTCAATACTAATGAATGATCTTAACTCTAATGAAGCAACATATATTGTCCAGTTGGATTAAAAAGCAAGATCCTTCTATCTGCTGTCTTCAAGAGACACACCTGGCCCACAAAAATAAACATATTCAGAAACTGAAAGGCTGGAATAAAATATATCAAGCAAATGGACCCCATAAACAGGCAGGACTTGGAATCCTAATATCAGATAAATAGACTTCAAATTAAAATCAATGAGAACTGATAAAGAAGGTCACTACATACTAATTAAGGGATCTCTCCTTCAGGAGGATATTATGATCCTAAATATCTACTCACCAAATAACAGAGCACCAAAACTTATCCAAGAAACACTACTTTTATTCCAATCTCACATAGATCCAAAGACATTAATTTTGGGGGACTTTATCTCTCCTCACTAGAGAGATCAACCCGTCAAAAACTCAAGAGAAGAACATCGGATCTTAAAATCTGTATAGATCAACAAGACTTAACAGATATTTAACAAATATGTCACCCAGCAGCATCAGATTAAACCTTCTTCTCAGCAGCACATGGGACATTCTCCAAAATAGACCATATTCTAGGCCAAAAAGCAAATCTGTCCAAATTTAAAAACATTGAAATTATGCCCTGCATTCTATCAGACCACAAGGGAATAAAATTAGAATTCAACATCAAAAACCACCAAAGGAAAAACAGTAAAAACTGAAGGCTGAACGACACACTCTTGAACCACCAGAGGGTATTGGAAGAGATTAGAAAGGTAACTCAACTCTTCATGATATTCAACAAAAATGAACACACATATTACCAGCTCCTCTGGGACACAGCAAAGGCAGTACTCAGAGGCAAGTTTATAGCTCTGAGTTCCTGCATTAACAAATTGAAAAGATCTGAAACTAACAACTTAATGAGGCACCTAAAGCTCCTTGAAAAATAAAAACAAGAAGCTAAACCCAAATCCAGTAGATGGGAACAAATAATTAAAATTAAATCCAAATTAAATAAATTATATTTTTAAAAACTATAGAAAGAATTGACAAAACAAAGATTTGGTTCTTCGAAAAAATTAAGAGAATTGACAGACCCTTAGCAAATCTTATGAGAAAAAAGGAGCACACACCCAAATAAACAAACTCAAAGATGAGAATGGAAACAACACTACAGAAACAGCTAAGATTCAGAATATACTAAGGGCATATTTCTCAAAATTTTAGGCTAGTAAGTTTGAGAATCTGAAAGGTATGGACAAATTTCTAGCAAATATTGACATGCCCTAACTAAACCAAGATGATTTAAGCCAACATAACAGACCCATATCAAGCATCGAAATAGAAGCAGCAATAAAAGACCCCCAACCTTTGCCAGGCACCAGTGGCTCACACCTATAATCCTAGCTACTGAGGAGGCTGAGATCTGAGGATCACAGTTCAAAGTCAGCCCCTCCATAAAAGTCCGTCAGACTTTTATCTCCAATAAAACACTAGAAAAAAAACAGAAGTGGCACTGTGGCTCAAGTGGTAGAACTCTTGCCTTGAGCTGAAGAGGGCAGGGACAGCGCCCAGGCCCAGAGTTCAAGCCCCATGACCGACAAGAAAAAGACCTCCCACCAAAGAAAAGTCCAGGACTGGATGTATTTACATCTGGATTCTACAAGGCCTTCAAAGGAGAACTCACACCAATACTCCTCGATCTTTTCAATGACATTAAAAGCAAAACATCCCTATCACACTCTTTTTATGAATTCAGCATCATCCTCATCCCAAAACCCGGCAGGGACTCATCAAAGAAAGAGCACTATAGACCCCTTTCTTTGATGAATTTCAATGCAAAACTTCTCAATAAAATCTTGGCCAATCGATTTCAACAACTCATCAAAAAGTCATACACCAAGATCAAACAGAATTCATTTCAGTGATGCAAAGCTGGTTCAATATAAACAAAATAATTAATATAATTCATCATATCAACAAGAGCAAGAATAAGAACCACATGATTATCTCAATAGATAAGGAAAATACTTTGACAAGATCCAACACACATTTATGATGAAGGCTCTGGTAAAACTAGGAATTCATGGAACATTCCTCAATACAATAAAGGCTGTATTTGACAAACCTACAGCCAGAATTACACTTAATGGTGAAAGGTTAAAACCATTTCCTCTAAATTCAGGGAACAATACAAGGATGTCTACTTTCTCCAGTAATCTTCAACCTAGTATTAGAATGCTTAGCTAGGGCAATAAGAGAAGATGCTGATATAAAGGGGATCCAAATAGGGAAAAATGAAATAAAACTCTCCCTCTTTGCAGAAGACATGATCTTCTATTTAAAGAAACTAATAGAAAAAAAACTAATGGATTCAACTTCCAATTACTTGAGCTGATCGGAAATGTTTGCAAAAAAGCAAGGTATAAAATTAACCCTCAGAAGTCAATAGCTTTCCTGTATTACAATAATGAGAATAGCACAGCTGAAATTAGGTAAACAACCGCTTTTGCAATAGCCCCACAAAAAAAATACTTAGGAGTTAAGTTAACAAAAGAGATGAAGGATCTGTATGAGAAAAACTTTAAAAACCTGAAAAAAGAAATTAAATGAGAACTAAGCAAGTGGGAAAACCTCCCATGCTCCTGGATTGGGAGGATTAACATCGTGAAAATGGCAATACTGCCAAAGGCTATCTACAAATTCAATGCGATACCTATCAATATCCCAGCTTTATTCTTCAATGAAATAGAAGAAGAAACCCAAAAATTGTTTCCCTTATTTGCAATATCTAGTATATGTATGAGTCAAGCGGAAGAGGTCAGATAATGTGATATTAGGAAAATGAACCCTTAGATATGTATTTTAATGCTTTTTTATTTCATGCATTTGTTTCTAATGCATTTATAAGATTATCTCTTTGTTGCTTTGTATGTCCCTCTCCCACAGTATAACCCCTGCTTTCACTATATTTGATGTCAGTATAACTAGTGGAGGAGATGGGGAAAAACAAGTCGTTTAAGGATACAGGTGGACCTGTTGCAACAATGAGAAGTACAAGTTGTCATGTCGAAATGAGCTTTAAAACGTTGGTGGGGGGGAGGGGAAGGGGAGGATTTTGTGGAGGGGTAGGGGGGAGGCTGGGAAGGGATGTGAAGGGTAAACAAAGGAGGCTGCAATGCTTGATAAGAAATGTACGCATTATCCTGCCCATGTAATTGTAACCCCTCTGTACAGTATGTTCACACAAAAAAATTAAATTAAATTAAAAAAAAAAAATAAATTCTAAGCTAAAAAAAAAAAGACACTGAATAGCAAAAACAATCCTTAATTGAAAAAGCAGCACTGGAGGAATATCAATTCCAAATTTCAAAACTCTACTACAAAGCTATAGTAATCAAAACAGCTTGGTACTGGCACAAGAACAGAACCGAGGACGTATAGTTTAGGACTAAAGTCCCAGAAATGAACCCACATACCGATGGCTACCTAATTTTTGATAAGGTGCTAAAGAAATGCAATGGAAAGAAAAAAGAGACTTCAGTAAATGGTGTTTGCAAAATTGTTTAAAAACTTGCAGAAAACTAAAGCTAGGACTGTATATAACACCCTGCACCAGAATCAACTCCAAATGGATCAAAGACCTGGAAAGAAAAGCAGATTCCATGGAAACATGACAGGAAGGAATAGGAGAAACTCTAGGGTTCCTTGGCACAGGCCAAATGTTTCTTAATAGAGACCCAGAAGCAAAACAAATCAAAGAAAGGTTGGGAAAATGGTATTGCATGTAACAGCAGAGCTTCTGCAAAGCAAAGGACATAGCTAGCAAGATCAACAGAAAGCCCATGGATTGGGGGAAAATCTTCACTAAACAAACAATAGACAAGGGTCTCATGTCTAAAATATACTTAGAACTAAAAAACTAAATCTCCTAATGACAAATCCTCAAACAATTAACAAATTAGCCCAATTAAAAAATGGGCTAAAGACTCACAGAGAGACTTCTCTGAAGAAGAAATAAGAATAGCCAATAGACACATGATGAAATGCTCAGCTTCCCTAGCCATAAATGAATTGCAAATCAAGACAAAGCTGAGATTCCACTTCACACCAGTTAGAATGGCTATAATCAGAAAATCTAGTCACAGATGCTGGAGGCAATATGGCTTGAAGGGAACCCTACTGTATAATTGGTGGGAGTGTAATCTTGTTGAACCACGCTGGAAAGCAGTATGGAGGTTCCTCAAATGACTCCACATTGCCACGAGCTGGTGGCTCACGCCTGTAATACTAGCTACTCAGGAGGCTGAGATCTGAGTATCGCGGTTCAAAGCCAGACTAGGCAGGAAAGAACATGAGACTCCTACCTCCAATAAACCATTAGAAAACTGGAAGTGGCACTGTAGCTCAAGTGGTAGAGCGCTCACCTGGAGCTGAAGAGCTGAGGGACAGCGTCCAGGCCCAGAGTTCAAGCCCCACAACCGAAAAAATAAAACAAACAAAAAAAAAACCAAAAAAACAACTCCACCTAGAGCTCTATTATGATCCAGAAATACCACTTTTGGGCATTTACCCAAATGATCACAGACAAGATAATACCAAATCTACCAGCACAATCATGTTTATCACAGCATTATTTACCACATCTAAAATAGGGAACCAACCCAGATGCCCCTCAGTAGATGAATATATCAAGAAAATATGGTGGGCTGGGAAGGTGGCTCAGTGGTAGAGCGCTTGCCTTGCATGCATGAGGCCTTGGGTTTGATTCCTCAGCCCCACATAAGCAGAAAGAAAAAAAGCCAGAAGTGGCGCTGTGGCTCAAGTAGTAGAGCGAGCACTAGCCTGGAGCTGAAGAGCTGAGGGAGAGCACCCAGGCTCAGAGTTCAGGCCCCACGCCGGACCCAAAAAGAAAAAAAGAAAAAGAAAATGCCGTATAAATATATATAATTGAATGCAATGCCTCCCTCAGATAGAATGACATTGTCTCAGTTGTTACGAACTGGAAAAACTTGCAAAAAATTATCTCAAGTGAAGTAAGCCAGGCCCAATGAAACATAGTTCCCATGCTTTCCTTTGTTTACAATGACTAGTACATGTCCATTAAAAGCAGAGAAGTTCAAAGGCTATGTACATAAGACCACATAAGAAAATGTTAAGCAAAATGTACCCCAAGACAGGAACACAGTGTTTTTTAAAATCTTTCTTGCTAGTGTTTTTTAATGTACTTAAAATGCACTATGTGAAACTTTTGTTTCTTTTGTATGTTCTTGCCCCATGGCATAACCCCTTTTTTCACTGGATTTGATGCTGGTGTTCTGGGGGAGTGGAAGTGATATTGGGGAATGCGGAAATGAGGATGCAGGCTGACCCATTGTGATGACAAGTTGTACAAGACAATATGTTAAAAATGAACTTTACAATGTGTGGGGGGGTAGGCAAGAGGTGTTGGGGAGGTGGGGAGGGAAGTGATAGTAGAGGGAAAACAAAGGAGGAGGTAACAATGCTTGCTAGGGAATGTACACATTACCCTATTTATGTAATTGTAACACCTCTGTACATTTTTACCATATATATGCATATGCATATATATTCATATATATATATATATTAAAGAAAATGAACCTCACAACTTTGATGGGGGAGGGGGTGTAGTTGTGAAGGTTGGAGGGAAGAGGTGGTAGGGGGAAAACAAAGGATGAGACAACAATGCTCAATAGGAAATGTAGTCACTACCTTGCTCATGTAACTGTACCCCCTATGTACAATATTTTTGCAATAAAAAACTTACAAAAAATAACTCATGTTCCAAAGCAAGCCCTAGCAGGGAAGTCTTTCAGACACTGATGTCCAACTAATCACCAAAAAACAGGAAAGTGGCACTGTGGCTCAAGTGGTTGAGAGGTTGGCTTGAGCTGAAGTTCAAGTCCAACGACCAATAAAAAGAAAAAAAAACTGAAAGTATCAAACAACCTGAAGATGTTGTCAAGAATAATGAGTGCAGCATTATGCAATTACATGGTTTAGTCACTTGCAGCCTAGTTTACCAGGGGAGATGGTGGGTGGTTTGTGTGTGTATCAAAAGCTGCAAAATTATTTTGTTTTTTCTCAAGGAGGGAGGAAGGTAGGAATGGAGGAGGGGAGAAAGAGTTTGGTGGCCTTTTGGTTCAGTGATTGCATTCTGGAGTCAAATTCACAGAAATTCCACTTGTAATCCTACTTGCACGGCCAACAAAGAAGTCATGCCATGCAAGTGGCCTGTGTCCTGTTTTTGGCCAGGTCACAACCACCACTGGGTAATCCAAGTGCAATTTTAGGAACAAGATGCCTTGAAGACACCTGAACCACTGGGAAGGTGGACCTAACCACAGCCAGAAAAGACAGAAAGTGCCATGCTGAGGGAAGGACTGGAGATATAGACTGGGCAGAGATGTTTTTGTGATTCTCATTTTGTAATATCACTTTGATTCTATAAAATAAACAATAGATTTTAACTTTCTTCCCTCCCTTTGGATAAAGCTTACAAAAACACTGTCTCTAGCTCCTAAGACACTTAGCTCTCAGGTCTGGCCAATCATTTCCAAGATAGTGAATTACTTAATTGAATTTTGAACACATAAAACATGCATATAAAACTAGCATATTTTGATCTTATGAGAAAACAGCCTTGTTCCTCTCTGGTGTTATGACTAGTGTGATAATGCTCACTCAGGTTTATATCACTGTGCAATTATTGTTCCATTTGTTTAGTAAACAGTTTTTCAGGACAGGAGAACTGTGACGGGAGAATATGGGATACAAATTTTATCTGTACTTCTTGTGGCCTGGCAATAGCTTCTCAGACTGTTTGCAAGAGGAAACATGACTTCATATAGGCCAAATAAAGAAAAAGATACACATCTGCCACAGAAGCAGTGCCACAGAAGGACAAATGAGAAAACTCATCCAGGCTCAGAGCAAAGCAACAGGATGGGTTCTTCAGGTGCGTGAAAATTTATGAACATTGTCTTTCTTACCATGGAGAGATCATTCAATGCTGGCATTTACAATATGTTCCAGGACTCATATCTGTTTATGTCTGTTTCCTCTGAAGCATCTTTGATAATGACAGAAAGGAGAATGTTACAATGGCACCTAGTTATTTTTCTGCACGAGATTTCATCTCTCTCCCGAAATAAGTTAGGGTTGTAACGAATGACTTGGATTTCCTGAGAGAAATTCATGTTTATTTCTTGTTTATATTAAGGTTATTAAATGAATAGATTAAATTTGTAAGATGTTATTATAACAAATATGAAATAATGATTTTTAGGTTACTAGTAGGCACCCAGTTTCCTTTTAGATAGAAAATATTTGGCTGGCCTCCAACTAAAATCTTTACATCTCAGCCTCCAGAGTACCTAGGATTGTAGGAATCAGTCACCTTTCCTGGCTGAGACAAATGTTTTTGGTAAGGAAAATCACTGTGATATGGAACATGAGTCATGAAGAATGTAGACTAAAATGGAATATTTTGAAAACATTAACAAAGCTGAACTTACAAATTTGCCGGCTTCAGTGAGGAGAAAAATGAGAAAGAAGTTATAGAGGCAGACAATCAGAGACTAAAGAGAAGTTAGTGAATATTTCTTTGTTAGCATAGCTGCGGAAGATTTCGTTTAAAAAATTCAGCTTGATGTAGTGGTACATGCCTACAATTTTAACTACTTAAGAGCTAGAAACTGGAAAATATCAGAGGTTTGCTGTTGGTATGGTAAAAATATAATACTGGGACTTCAATATTTAAAACAAACTGGTGCCACAGAAGTTGGGGGATCAAGGTTTGAGGCCAGTCTAGATAGTTAACATGAAACTATCTGAAAAGCAATCTAAAACTCAACGAAGTGCTAGGTGTATGGATCAAGAGCAATTATCCAGGAAGTTTGAGGTCCTGAGTTCAATCCCTTCTCCTGAGAAAAAGAGACAAGAAAAAGGAAAAAGATTATGATACAATTTTCAAGATATTTTCTATGCAATTTTCGGGCTACAATTTCCTTCTTCAATTGCCTTAAAGCTTTTGTGAAGTCATTTACACAAATGAATACCATCATTTGGGGAAATCACAGGAAATTCTTTGCAACGAGTTTTGTAACAGAACAACTCTCTAAATCCAAGTTCAATGACCTGAAAATGAGAGGTAATGGTTTCATGAAAATGCACTTCATAGCTGTGTCAGAATGTGAAGAAGGATTTTGTTGATTTTATATTCATTTTTAAAATTAGGGTAAAATACTTTGGTATTCGGGATATACTTTTAAGCAAGGTTTTAAGCAAATAAAATTATGGTTGAGATTTTTATAAAAGCTATAAGACAACTGTTTCATAGCTTTTTATAGAAGCTATTCAACAATTGTTGGATAAATCCCAAGAATGCCAATGTATGTTCTGTATCATCTGATGGTGTTACATATTTCATCATGTAGGGTTAGGAGAATATTATCTTCATTTTCCAAATACAGAAATGAAGGCAAGAGGAGACTTGATGTGTTTCTGAAGGCTGATGTGTAGATGACAATTAAGACTAAGCAGAAACTAGAATCCATGGCTCAAATTCAATTCATGACTTACAAAGCCCGTGACTATACTAATACCTAAAACTTTTGTGCTAACTAGGTGACATTGGACATATTTTTTAGAGTTGTCATGTGTTGCTTTTTTTCTGTGAAGAGTTAATAATATTGGTGTTTTCTAGAATTAAAGAATATACCTTTTGTAAGGTGTTATTCAATAGAACATGAAACAAGAATTCCATGAATTCTGAAGTTCATTATGCATTTTTCTTAAAATTATTATTGGAAGCATCATGATAGTGAAATTATTTACATTCCTTCCATTCCAGAAAGCATTATCTGAACACATTTGAGAAGAATTTCTACAACAGTCTTTTAATGTATGAGTTTTGGATGTGCTTATTTGCCTTCTCTCTGTTTCTTCTTAATTGGGTTATTTATTGGCATATTCGTGTGTTAAAGAGTTCTTTATATATTATGAATAAAAGCTATTTCTCAAGAACTTTATATTTTTTTCATTATATTAGCAAATATGCCTGCTATATGTTTGAATACAAATGGATGACATCTTTACCTGATTTCAGAGCAACTGGGATAACTTTCATTCTTATGCAGTACTCTTTATCAGGTCGACAAAGTTCCCATATAATAATTTTGACAAATTTTTACCATTCTGCTATTTTGAAAAGGGTAGATTTATTTTAGGGTCTCAGCATGGAATTGCCCTGTGACCTGTCTCCTCTACAGCATCGAACCCCTGTTTGCAAACTGCCGATGATACTAGAAGCAAATTTTTGCTTGTTAGGACTATCAAATTTTTGGCCTAGGTACTCATGATGCTTTGCCAGGAAACAAATCCACACATAGAAATTAGATCATCACAACTCTTTGAATTGGCATTAGCAATACATAGTTGTATTCTTGATATGAAATATCTTAATATAAAATAGTTTGTCACAAAGCATAGTTTGTGACAGAATAAACATAAGTATATCACCTAGAATCTGGGTATGATTAGTAAACTCTAGAGAATTTTCTCATACTTTCAGACTTTTCATAAACATAAATAATAGAAGCCAAATGAAGTGGTTTATACCTATACTCCTAGCTACTCTGAAAATGAAAGTGTGCATAGTCACAGTTCAACGTCAAGCTGGAAATCATACAAGAGACCTCCATTTCAATCAATAAAAGCTGGGTGTGCCAATGTGTGGCTGTCATCCTACCTACGTTGGACATAAAACTATGAAGTTCACTATCCAGGTATCCTGGAAATAAACCAATGCAAAATTCTGTCTCAAAAACAATCAAAGCAAAGATTGCTGGATGTACCGTGATTCAAGTGGTAAGGTGCCTCCCTGGCAAATGCCAGGGTCTGAATTTGAATCCAAGTACTTACCAAAAAAAATAAAAGTAAACAATCTGAAATAATTCTCAAAATAACTACTCACTTAGTGTAATTATCATATGTATTCTCCAAATAATCTTGTAGTGAAGGCAGAGAATTAAATAAGCCAGATCAATATAAAACTCGAGAATCATAGAATGGCTAAGATGTCAGCATTCCGATCATTCAATGTCTGGATCTTACTGTTCTTAGATCCACAATCTTATGGAAAAAGAAAAAAGAATGTATAAGTACAATACATTTATTTACACCCTTCATCCAGTTTCACATATCGAAATTCTATCTCAAATGTAATGTTACAGAAGTTGTGTGTACGTGGATGGTAATTAAGTCATGGAAGCAAAACTTCATGAATGGGAATTAAATAAACAAAACCAAATAAATTTCACTCCTGATCTTTAATATAAGGCATTACTCAGAAATAAAATATCCTGACTATGCTGGCATTGTAATCTTGGACCTACAGGCTCCAGAATGCAGAAATAAATTTGTTGTTTATAAGCAATTCAGTTTCTGGAAATTTGTCAACATAGTCAAAAGGACTGACAGTAAGCCAGCTGAAAAGGACTGTTGTGGCTTCTTTCTTTTCTTTTCTTTTCTTCCTTCCTTCCTTCCTTTCTTTCCTTCCTTCCTTCCTCCTTCCCTCCCTCCCTCTCTCCCTCCCTCCCTTCTTTCCTTCTTTCTTTCTTTCCTTCTTTCTTTCTTTCTTTCTTTCTTTCTTTCTTTCTTTCTTTCTTTCTTTCTTTCTCTCTTTCTTCCTTTCTTTCTTTCTTTCTTTCTTTCTTTCTTTTTTTCCTTCCTTCCTTCCTTCCTTCCTTCCTTCCTTCCTTCCTTCCTTCTTTCTTTCTTTCTTTCTTTCTTTCTTTCTTTCTTTCTTTCTTTCTTTCTTTCTTTCTTTCTTTCTTTCTTTTTTTCTTTCTTTCTTTCTTTCTTTCTTTCTTTCTTTTGTTCTGGGGCCTAAAATCTGGACCTGGACACTGTCCCCCAGTTCTTCATCTGTAGACCAACGCTTTAACACTTGAGCCTAAGCCCCACTTCCGGCTTTTTCTGCTTATGTTGTGCTGAGGAATCGAACCCAGGGCCTCATGCATGCAGGGCAAGCACTCTACCACTGAGCCACCTTCCCAGCGCCAGTTTTTCTATTTTATTTTTCCATCTTTCCAGAGTTTCTCTGATATTGAAAAACGTTAAAGCTCCATAGAGAAATGTTTTAAAACTGCCCTTTTGTCCAACTGTGACTTCACAAATTTTGGAGTGTAAGGAATGACATCAAGTACCCTAGAGAACTAAGACAGGATATTTCATCATCTTACACTTTGCTCATCAGCACCTAGTGCAAATTTACACTATATAAACAAATCAACTAATGGTAGTTAAAATAAATTTGAAAATGCGTAGCCAGAAAACACGTTATGAACATTCTTTCACTGTAGTCTCATGGGATGCCATGTCCAAAATAGGAAACTGAGGATAAAAGAGAGATTGCAAAACTGGTATATTGGTTCATTGAAATTCAGAGTAACCTATATCCATACTTAGGCTAACATACCATGCGCATTTATTTTTCTGCAGAAATAAAAGGGTCACAGAACTTTGTTTAAATTTCTAGACTCTTATATGCTACCATGATATCTCTATCCTGATTACTTTACTGCTGCCTCCAAGTCATATCAGCTGAAGTTGATACATCTGTACCCACTCAACTAAAAACAGCTGACACTTTGGCAAATGTACTTTTAAAATCTCCCATGCGGTTATAATGTGTAATTAACATTATGAAATCCTGGGCTAGAAAATAAAACTTCTAGCCGGGCACCAGTGGCTCAAGACAGTAATATTAGCTATTCAGGAGGCTGAGATCTGAGGATCATGAATCAAAGCCAGCCTGAGCAGGCAAGTCCATGAGATTCTTATCTCCAATAAGCCACTAGAAAACAGAAGTGGCACTGTGGCTCAAGCGGTACAGCACTTGCCTTGAGCTCAAGAGCTCAGGGACAGCGCCCAAGCCCAGAGTTCAACTCCATGACCGACCAAAAAAGAAAAGAGAGAGAGAGAGAATAAAACTTCTATGATGATGCTAAGACCACCTAACAAATCTTTCTTGGTCTCTTTCCTTCCTTCATTTTTAGTGCTGGGGATGAACCGAGAGCCCTATGCATATTAAGAAAGTGCCATAATACCAAGCTATATGGCCATTTCCATCTCTTCAATTTCACTCCCCAACTCACTTCTACTTTGTTCCTGATACTTTACATTCCTTAGTCATAGTATTTCGAGATTACCGAAATTCCCAAGCTTTTCATCATTTTACAGAATATTTGTTTTCTCCCTTCCTATGTATCAAGACACTGTGCAAGAAGGATTTTTTTCAACTCCCCAGGCAAAGTTCATGGTTCATCAACAGGTTTTATTTTACCATGCATATCATTATATTATTACATTTATAATAACAATTCACTTAAATAATTGTTTCTCTTCTTCAGACTATTAGTAGATCCATGTTCAATCCTAGCTTTCATATAAACAGGAATAGACTTTTTCTTGTCTTATTTTACTCTTTTGGACTCGGTTCAAATTTTCCAGATTTTGTAGACTTGTTTTTTCTGCATGAATAATTTTCAGGACATTTCTGCATATTTTTTATAATAAAATCAAGAGATTTCCAGCCAAAGAAAAGAACTCAGAATTCTAGAGGTTAATGACTGTACTCTGGGTTCCTGTGCACTTGGTACTGCATTTGGAACCTTGGTGCTACAAAAATAGACAATCTATATTGAAAGTTGCTTTCTTTTAGGTCTCCCATTTTCAGCCCTATGAAACATTTAAGGTGTATAGCAAGTTCACTGTGGTAGTGTGAGCTTGTTATCATTAAAAAATATTTTTATTGTAAAAATACTGTATAAAGGGGTTACAGTTAAATGAGGAAGGTAATTAGTACATTTCCTGTTGAGCATTGTTACCCCATCCTTGGTTTTCCTACTACATTTCCTTCCCTCCTTAATTCCCCAACTCTTTCTTCTCCATACCCAAAAGTTGTGAAGTTCATTTTCAACATAGTGTATTGTACATTTCATTGTTACAGTTGGTCAACTACTATCGTTGTTTCACCTTTTTGTTAGCCTTCCCCTCCCCAAATTAGAAAAATGTTTTTAGAAGATGCAGGAACCTGGAATCAAATACAGTAACAACAGAGGATATATGAGTTGGTAATCTTTAGTCTTCAAATTCCAAAACAAAAATAAGCAATGAAAGAAAAAATTTGTTCATAAGGGTAATCGCAGCCTCCCGATTGATGCTCTGATTCTACCATTAAAATAAAATCTTGTTAGAATCAAGTTCTGATCCAGGCTAAAATGCAAATACCCGTGGAAATGATGTCATTAAGTTAGTATTATTTACATATGCCTTCCTATTAATGAAATACCATGGAAAAGGTTTTTACAAAAACTGTATGATAGCAAGAGGGATTTCTGACAAAGGCATTATAGTGGGTAAGGTGTGTAAAAGTTTCACAACTGGAACTGAATGCTGGAAAAAGAATAACTTCACAGGGAGGAGTAACACTGTTTTAGATGAGCCACGTTAAGATGGATCATTATGTAAGAAGAAATTTTTATTTAGTTCTAACTAGCAGATACTTATCTATTTATAAAAAAAATGAATACCATAATGAAAAATCCAAAAGAACTTTGATGATACATTTAATATTTTGAAGACAACAAATATTTTCAGTGATAGAGATAGTTCAATTAATTATGGAATTTATAAGCATTGGATTCCCCTATAATCATTATAAGTGATGTTCTTAGAACAGTATGAAATTTCAAAGATGATATTGGTTAGAAAATATATGTATGATGCAATGAGATGAAAAGTCAAAGTATAAAGTAGGCTCACACCTGTAATCATACCTACTCACAAGGGTGAGATTTGAGGATCATGGTTCAAAGTCAGCCCCTGGGGGAAAATCCATTTAACCACCAAAATGCCGGAAATGGAGATGTTAATAGCATTGAAGGACAAAAAGCAGAGAATAATGTGCAAGCCCTGAATTCAAACTCCAATTTTGGCAATAAACAAATCAATAATCATACAAATATATGTACCCAAATTGTAGGCAAATATATATATATAAATATATATATATATGCATATATATGCATATATGCAAGGCAGAGGGATAAAACCGTGGTGTTTCAATATTCACATTGTGGAGCTCTAGGATGGGAACTGCGCAAACATTTACTTAAAGGAAATCAAAAGTGAAAATATGTTGGAAATGATCTGTACAACTTGGGCGGCTGGATTGGGAGAGCCAGGGAAAGAAGAAGAAAAATGAGGGAGGGTGTAACAAGTTACACAAGAAATGTTATCACTGCCTTACTTATGTAACTGGAACTCCTCTGTACATAACCTGGAAAATAATATTAAAATTACAGAAAACAATGGTTTTATTTATGATGTTATATTTAAAAGTATATTTAAAAATTATAATCATGTTTTAAATTTCTAATGCATTGTCCCACTCTACTGGATTATACTGGAATATAGGAAGAATTACTTAGACATGAGTCCATGAGCAAGGACACCAATAAAAATTCCACAAATAAATGTCAACATGAACCAAAGGGTCCTAACCATAATACCTTACTTCTACAGCAAATCACACAATCCCCCAAATCCAAATAATTAATCATTTAAAGGCAAATGGTGAATCAACTTCTCCATTTGTAGAAATACATACTTGCAACAAGGATGGAAAAGGCACCGAGACCCAAAGTTAATGACACACAATTTTGAGGAAGATTCCACACATAAAAGAATGTGTCCCACCCATTTTTTTTATTTTTTTATTGTGAAAATACTGTACAGAGGGGTTGCAATTACATGGGCAACATAATGAGTACATTTCTTATCAAGCATTGTAGCCTCCTCCTTTGTTTCCCCTCTAAATCTGGTTAAGCCAGTTATCTTTGTCATACTAATAAAAAAGCACAAAAAAAGCTAACTGTGAGATTCAAAACGATTGCCTGAGAACAGGTGTTCATTGTGACAGCACAGCAACACCAGTGCGAATTACTTTGTCTCTCTTTCCTTGTCTTATTCCCACCTCATTCTTGAATTCTGAAGATCAGACTCTGGGGAGCCAGTTCTCTTAGTTCCAGAAATTAATGAAAGGGTACAGGTGCTTGGAGATACAATTTCTTTACATAGCTCTTGGATTTTCATTCTAACTTAGTGAGTACTAATGGGACTATAAAACATGAGAACGTCATAAGTTTTCTACTAATTTTTAAAATGTCTTCTGTAAGAAGAATCAAAATTAACGAAAGAAACAACTCAGACCAAGGGTATACCCTATTCCGTCCTGTAATGTTTTCAGAATGTCTACTTTGACTCCAAGTTCTTTGATAAATTTGGAGTTGATTGAATAATATTGTCCCATTTGTTAGTAAATGGAAAGACTTGGAAAAAAATTATATTAAGTGAAGTAAGCCAGGACCAAAGAAACATAGGTCCCATGGTTTCCCTTATTTGCAATAACTAGTATAAGTCTCAGACAAGCTGAAACGCTCAAATAAGTTGATGTTAGGTGAAATGAACCCAAAATAAGTATTCAAATACTTTTTGCTTTCATGCTATTGTTTGTGACATACGTATAAGATGATTTCTTTGTTGCTTTGTATGTTCCTTCCCCATGGTATAATCCCTATTTTCATGTATTTGATGTTGGTATAATCTGTGGAGGGGAAGGGAAAAAATGTTTAATAGGCAACAATGAGATGTACAAGTCGTTATGTCGAAAAACGACTTTACAGTTTTGGCGTGGGGGGTGGCAAAGGGGCTGAGAGGGGGGAGATGAGAAAGGATCATAAGGGGAAACAAAGGATGAGGCAGCAATGCTTGATAAGAAATGCACTCATTACCTTGCTCATATAATTTTAAACCCTCTGTACGGTATTTTCACAATAAAAAATGTAAAAAAAAAACTCAGAAACCATATAAAGGTATTTGTGGTGTATTGATACCAGGAAAAATTAAAATGTCATTTGTAAATACCAAATGACATTTACAAAGCACAAACCATAATTCTTCTGTGAGCTAATGTGATGATTACACATTTATACTTTCCAACAAAATCACCATTGAGAATACCACAGCCAGTTCCAATCACAGAAGCAAAGCTGCAAAGAATTGCTAAAATTTTCACCTATTCATTCCTAGAATTGAGAGGGTTGATTTTACTGACATTGACTGTTTGATCCTCTTTCTCCTCACAAATAAATGCGCCATGTAGAACAATTTATATCTATATCTTAACCTCATGGGTGCCTGGTCTTTCTGGTCTGATCTTCCATCTGAGTACCAACTATGGAGCATATGTAGTTTATGAACATGGACCATTCCTTAACAAGCAGAAACACACTCTAAAACAATTGTAACAAAAACATCTATGATAATGCAAATATTCTATATATGCGTTGTCTAACAGACTAGCCACTGGATATATGTGGCTACTGAATTTCAAATGTGAATAGTATCTGAGAAATTAATCCTTCCAATTTCAGTTAAATGAAATTTGAAATAATGACATTCATCTACTGTGTTAACTAGACAGCGTAGTAGAGTAGTTTTCAAATAAGGAAGTTGAAGTTCTCACAATAGTGGTGATAAAACATAATCCAAGTGAAGAAGGTTCAATTGGATACTAACTACATGCCTGTGAATTATCTGAGCTTTTCTGTCTTATAGAATTCAGTCATCACTCACCTAGTTTGACAGCTGGGAGCAAAGGGGTAGGAGATATAAACAAGCTACTTGGGATACTGACAATTGCTCCTTGAAGATGAGGGTTGTGCATGAATCTTTTCTATATTTTGTAGGCCGCAAAGTGTGTAGAATCCTCTAGGTAGAAAAATAATGTTTGTTTTCCTTATTTCAAAGAGTTGCTCTGTTTATCAAAATGGGAGAGAAGTCAGACTGAATTCTATAAATATACAAACAATATAGAGAAAATTTGCTACATTCTATTCGTTGATATGCTCTGGAATGAACTTTGGTTCTTTGCACATACTCTGTAAATATTTACACAATAAAAAATAGAAATGTAATTCTTTACTACTGTTAAAATACATAGAATATCTTCTCTAAAATATATTCGGAGACCTATTTTTCCTTAATTTCTTCCACATCTCCATTAAGAAATGGCTCTGTGAGAAAAGCTTCCAGATGTGTAAAATTTGAACTCCATCTATTTCTTTTGTTGAGTTGTACTCTAGATAGGATTGCAAACCCTATTTCATCTTAAGGCTTAGGGCTAGAAAAAGAATAAATATTCTCAACAAATTGTCATGCCTCATTTTTAAGGAGAGCTATGTATTTATTAGGAGAAATATGTATCCGTCTTGATAGCTAGGAACCTTCAAGAAACAAAAGAAAAAGAACAATTTTATTGCATTGTCAAGTATGTGCATATCTTCAAGTGAACACCAGCTGCTCTATATTCTGTAGTATATTTGCAAGAATATTTTTACAAGTTATTTCTAAGCTATTGTCATCCTCCAGAGTAAAGTTCATGGATGCATATTTCTCATTATATAAAGTGCAGTTGCTCAAAGTCAGAACCCATTTTTTGTGTAGGTTTCACATGGCTATCTTTGCTTCACTCAGTGGCACTGAGGCCTGGAAGATTCACTTCAAATATATAAATACACACACACACACACACACACACACACACACACACACACACAAATATCTCACTGGCTTTCACTATTGCTTTAAAAATTAAGTCTTTTTTGTCTCTAACCCAAGAGCATCATAAATAGTCTAGCATCCATGAAAATGATAAGTTCATTATTAACTTGCAAGTAGGTTATATCTCTAGCTTCACACAATTCTAAATACTCATATGAAGAAAAATATACATCTAGAGTTTGGGTGAGCTTTTATATTATGAAGCTCTCAATTTTCATCTTATTTGCATGGAATAGGAAGCAATGCTCAATAGGTAATGTACTCATTATCTTGCTCACGTAACTGAATCACCTTTACAGTATTCTTACAATCAAAAACAAACAAAAAGGAAAAAAAAGAAAGTGGATGTCATGTGTTTCCATTAGAACTAACTAAATTTAGTGGCTGTAATTTTCTACAGGTTTTAAGGACCTAATAAGTTGTGGATATGCTCCAAGACCTTTACTAAAAGCTGAGGGATAGAGATCCAAAAGTGGAAGTAGATAGGTGACCAGAGCATAATTATGTAGCTTTAGTTCACTGTTACCATAACAGGAGTGCAAATCAATATGATTTGTAGTTACAGGACCAGAAGACATATTGGAAACTGACATCAGGAAGGGTCATTAATTGTAGGAAAACAAATCAGGATGCACCAAAGGATGCAATCAACAGTGTCCAAAAAACAACACAGAATGGGATAAAGTCATTGCAAGCAAATATTTAACAAGTGGTTCACATAAAGAATATATAAAGAACATCATCCCAACAACAAAACACAACCTGATTTTACAATGTGCAAAGAACTCAGATGTTTCTCCAAAGAAGAAAAAACTTTTAACAAGCCCACGAAGGTGTTTAACATCACTAATCACCAGGAAAGTGTAAGTCAAAATAATGAAGAAAATTACCACTTAATATGAATTAGGTAGGATAAATACAAGAAAATAAAGTAACAATGTTGACAATAGTGTGATAAAATTGAAACTTCTCTATGGGAAACAGTAGAGCATCTTTTCAAACAATTTAAAACAGGATTATTCATACCTGTCATCCTAACCACTCAGGACAGGAGGCTGAAATCCAAGGATCTCGGTTCAAAGCCAATCTGGGCAGAAAACTGGAAGTGGGTCTGTGGTTTAAATTGGTAAAACGCTACCCTTGAGGAAAAGTTCAGGGACAGTGACCCTGCTATGAGTTCAATGCATATGAAAGAAAATCCATAAAGAAAGAAAAGAGAATTGTCATATGATCCAATGACTCCATTTCTGGGCATATACTCCAAAGATCTAGAAACAAGGTCTGGAAGAGATCTTTGTACACTCACATTCATTTTGTACAATACTCAAAACATGAAGGCAATCCAAGTGGCCATCAACCAATGAATAGCTAAAGCAAATGTGGTTTATACATACAGTGGTATATCATTTCAGCTTTAAAAAGAATTATGTTGTGACAGATGCTATATTATGGATGAATCCCTGGGACACTGTCCTAAGTGAAATAAACCAGTCATAAAAAGATAAAATATTACATGATTCTACTTATGTCAGTTACATAGAACAGTCAAATTGATAGAGAGGAAGCAAAATCGAATTTAATGCATATCTTGAAGCAGAGGAGGGTTGAAAATTGTTTTAATTAATATAGAATTTGAATCGTGAAGGATGAAAAGAGTGTGGTCATTGATCTTATAAAATATTGTAAATGTACTTACTACGATTATGTTGTATTCTTAAAATGATTAAGATAATAAAACCTGGGAGAGGAGAAGGAGAATGATGAAGGGTAAGTAAAATGAAGGTACATTGTATGCCTATGTGGATAAATATACCAAAATGAAATTGTGCTAATACACAGTTTAAAAAAGATAAAACTTTTAATTGTTTGCATTTGACCACAATTATTGAAAAAAAAAACAACTACAACAGTCTGCGAAACAATTTAAATTTCCAGCATTCAATAAACCTGGGTTCAAAACTATATCTCACTTATGTGTGGGAGGTTGTTTTATTAAACATGTTCTTATTATTATCTTTAAGTAGTTGTACAAACAAGTTCGCATTCTATAAAACAGTATATGAATACAAGGTGTCTGACAATATTATCACACATCCCTCCCAACCCAACCCTTCTGCCACTTTTAAAAAATTGAAATAAGTGATTACATAATATTCATATATTTCACAGTATTGTGGAATCATGATTCTTAAAGTCAGAAATATATTTTAACCATCACAAGGAAAATTATCATTATCATAGTCTATAAAGTTTGTGAATTCTATGAGCTTTGACAATACCAAGTACTTCTTCCATATTAGGTGATGTTTACATTTCTTGCCTTTTGCTTAGTGTAGACGATTCCCTCTTTCCCTCTTGTTCCTCCCTTCCTATCACTGTCTTTGTATTGTGTAGTTCTTTTCCTTCTATGACCAGTGGAGCTCATGAGCCTCTCTGTTGTGTGTTGTTCTGTTTCCCACTCATTGGGTTCCTCCTCCTGGCTTCTCTCCATTGAGTGCAGATTCTTTTCTAATGTAATGAGAGCACATTCAGAGAAACCACCCCTTTTGTAGAAAATAGATCGTCAATTTTCCGTAATTTGTATGTTATCATACATATTTTCAATATATAATAGCATTTGTAGCATATGAGATATATTTCTTCTTTTTCATATGCTTAAAAGTAGTTTCTAGTTGCACATAAAATGCATCAACTATTCCCTATAGAAAATAGTAAAACATTACACATGAGGTCTAGAGCCCTTGATGTACATAGAAAAAACATCTCAGGTGCCTACCATAATATGCACCATTCCCTTCCAAATCAATAGATTTAACTGAAGTCCAGGCTAAGTAAAATAGTGATAACATTTCACAACAGTGATAGTATTTAGATAATATATATAAAAATGTTATCTGATAGCATCTAGGATATTGCTTTAAGGACAGTCCACACATATTCTGTATTTCTTTATTTCCTTATTTCTGTTCCTTCACCTCACTTCTTGGAACTTGGAAGTGATTACTGGCAATTTAGGGGTCACTTTGGGCCAAGATAGTGAGGGCTATATCCTAATGCTGGAGTATGCCTGTATCTTCGTGGAATCTTCATGCCTGTACTGTCTTCCCCTGGAATTTTAACAGATAAGAAACTAAGCCATTACTAGTTACATTGTGATGATCATTTGAGTTCTCCTGACCTTAAGATACTTACATTGTGGATTGATATGCACTCACAGAAAATACATAGTATTGCATACACACACACACACACACACACACACACACACACACACACACACACACACAATCCTTTAAGTAGTTGTACAAAGGGTCATCATTCAACAAGTCATTTAATAAATACAATGCAGCTTGATCGATATCACTTCTTGTATCAGTTTTCTTTCATTTATTCATTAAAATGTCATTACCAGTTATATACTGAACATACTGTTCTGCTACTAAGAACTTGCTTCATCTGGAGTTTAGATTCCTAAGTACCTGCTTTCAGATGGACAAATATGATCTTCGCCCTGAATGCAGGTCAGAATGTACCTTCACGAGAAATTACTTCCCACAACAAAATATAGGTCTCTGAAGATAATACGAGCACTCGGGGAATGGGGACTCCTACTTCAACTGACTTTAGAAATACAGTACAGTTATTTCTCTGCCCTAGATTTGCTAAAGGTATCTTACCATGTTGGCTCAAAGCAGAACTGAATTTGCCTTCTGTAAGTAGAAATCAAATTGCATTCAAGGTAAGTGTGCAAGTTTAACTCAATGGGCTTTGCTGCTTTAAACAGCAATTTAGACATCCAATCTCTTTGTCAGCATAGTGTTTCATGGGACCCCATAAAGTACAGTGCCCTGTGAGTAACAAATGGAGATGTGCTACTCAGAGGGAGTTAAACCTCTTCAGTTGGGTAGTTATGGATAAAATGTGATGATTGGAACTGGTTCCAACATGGCAGGCATGAATGACACAGCAAAAAATACACAACTTTTTCCCATCAATCTTTAGGTGCTAACACATGCGCTGTTACTGACTATGGTCTGGGGAGTGTCCCTCTACCTCCCATCCAATCAACAGTGTTTTCTGCACTTGTGCTCTGAGTTGGGGTATCCAATAAGGAAAATTCCACAGTCATGATTTATGCTCTAATACTGGGAAACCAATTATGAGACCCAATGTAGCACAAGCCCATCCATAGACCAATCAATTCAGGAACATGCCCTCAGGGGCAGAGACAAAGTGTTCTACATATACCTGAGGGATGTGATTCCCTTCTGACCAGCTCTTGTTCCCCCTTTTTGCTAAGGAGTCTGTCTCACTGCTCTGTTTTCATTTTGATGAAGAATCTGTTTCATTGCTTTGTTATTGCTATGAAGGAAACGTGCTTTAAAAACATTTCTGCTCTTGAATTCTTAAAAGAAAACATACCTGAGACATAGACAATACTGCTGTTCTGAAGATGCTGGGGAGAGGGAAGCATTGGCCTTCAGCTTTGAGACTTGATTTAGAATTCGATAATTTAGGTGCTGTGGTTTCAAATTAATCTGAACCAGGCTAATGACTGTATTTTCTCGTCTTCTTACTAGAATCGCTAAAGGAATTAGAAATGAGATGTATGAGACATTATGTCAAAAAAAAAGAACTTTACAAATGTGGCTCAGGAGGAAGAGTGGTGGTGGGAGGAGGGAGATGGGAAGGGACGGTAAGGGGAAACAAAAGAGGGGCAAAAAAAGAAAAAAAGAATTAGGAAAAAACAAAACAAAAACCACAAGAACCCAGTACTAGTCTAGCAAAGGGTCAAGAAATTATCAGCTTTCCTTTTGTTCATGCATGAAGCTAACAATGAAAATTTAATGTAGCCAACTAGCATCATTAAGGTATTAAATTCTGTAGAATGTGGTTTCTTCTCTTATATTTATTCCGAGAGGATATGCTTTCTTCACTAACTAGATCTTGTTCACTGACTTTTGCTTTGTTAAAAACTGTTTAAGTCTTTAAAAGGGAATTGAAGACTGCCAGGCAGGAGGGATTTAGTGTAAGATGTGGGAAGTGTTCGCATACTATGCATCTAGAGGGCTAGAAAACAGGTTGATCTGCTCACTACCTCAAGCAATTCATAAAGTGTCTTGCATTTTCTAAAACCTAAATCCAAAGTTTCACCTTCTCCTTCCCACCAAGAATTCTCCCTCAGGCCTCTTCCTACCATAGTGTCTTGGCAGCTTATAACTGCTTTGCCTCAGAAATGTGGCATCAGAAGTGTGCCCTGTGGTCAGGCAAGCAGCTGGGATCTGGCTGATTCATCTATGGCTCTGTAAATGCTGCAGCCTAATCTGTGCCCTGTGCTCAGGGTTCAATATGTGTGATTAAGTCCATAGCTAGGTGCCTCTAGAGAGAGTAGGCTTTCCTCTTTCTATTAGCGGTAGGAGCAAAAGTACCAGACAGGTTCTTTATAATGAACCAGCCACACACAGCTGTTGGTTTCATTACAACTTGTTGAGGTGAGTTAGCCTAAGGGAGCCAAGGCAATATGTGAATAAGGTGTTTTCAACTGGAAGCTCATAAGCCTCTGTTCCAAAGAGGAAGCTGCTGATAATAAATTCTGTCTGGGAATGGACTGTGTAGGAGTTAGAATCTTTTTCTCTGCAAGTGATTGCTTGAGAGAGAGCATTAACTAAGCATAGCCATCATCTTATAAAAAGCTATTTTAACTAAAGTATATCCTGTAACTAAAATCTTTCTAGGTACATAGTTTAACACATAGGCATAGTTTAACTCATAGAACACAAGCTTAGAAAGACTTTTCTAACTATTTCTGGCCTGGTTGTCTTGGTTTAGTGAATTTCTCTGAAACTGCTATTCCCTTTCAAACTAGCCAGCTGAGCTTCCAAAGAGCCAATTGAGCAAGATTGTGAACACAAGTTCTGATCAATACCAGAAGTAGAAACTCATTAGGGGTAAAACATACATCCTACTCAGACTTCCTACTCAGAGTGGTTGCTTAATTGGCTTCCTGCCATTAACATGTCCTTTAACAGAACTAAACTTTGCTGTGCTAAGTTCCTTTCAACTTACTGGTCTTTCTTGGGGTATTGGCTTATGCTATGGGAGTATTCCCAATATCTGGGATATTGTCCAGGATCCTTGTTATACAAGGGGGATGGGGGGAGCCCTTCAGGAGGAGACACAACTGCCTTGTTGACATAGCTCAAGGTTGGGTTAAACAGCACTCGTTGTGGTTAATGATGGAAAGTGTATCAGCAATATTAAGAAAGGGCGCAAGGAACACTCCAATAAAAAGTAACCTCATGAATTGGCCATGAGTGGAAAAATTGGACTAGAGCATATTACCTTGTTGGTTTGGAAATTTCATGGGCTGAGTGAGCCTTAGGCACAAGGAGAACTTCAGTCTTGATGTTTATTTTCATTCTCTGGCCCAAGAATAAAAATCTGAGAATTGGAGGAAGTCATCTTTGAGAAATCTCCAGTAAAGGGAGAATTGAATATGAGAGGGGTGCACAAGAAACTTACAATAGGGAGGATTAACTGCACCAAAAACTAAAATCACAAGAGACCTGCTAAAATGGAGAAAAAGAATTATAGCCCTAAGGAGCCAAAGAAAAATGATCCAGGGACCTACTTCTGATAATCCACTGGGAGAATGGTGAAAAAGATCTGAGAACACTATTAAATAATGGATGATTTTTGTTATTGAGCTCCATAATGTGCACTTGTCCAAAAAATTTGTTATGCATATGTACTTGCAAGTGTGTGTTTTAAATCTTATATCCTGAAAGGGGAACTCAAAAAAGTCCTACTCACTAAAGAACTTCAGCTGCCCACTTTGACTCTGAAGCCTGGATTGTTCCTCTAGCTGATCCAAGGGTGTATGGTATTGGAACCTGTTTCTGAAGCAGACTCTCTGGGTAAACTTAAAATTCAAATTCAAATCTGGGTGCCAGTGGCATGCACCTACATTCCTAGCTACTCAGGATCTGAGGATTGTGGTTCAAATCCAGCCAGAGCAGGAAAGTCCTTGATAGTCTTATCTCCAATTAACCACCAGAAAGCTGAAATTGGCGCTAGGCTCAATTAGTAAGGCTTTCTTTCACCTTGAGCTGAAGAGCTCAGGGACAGCACCCAGTCCCAGATTTCAAGTCCTATGACCAACAAAAAACAATGCTTGGGTGAAATGGATTAAATATTCTGCCCACCATTACAGTTAAGATTGTGTGGGACAGAAACCAGAAAAACAAGTGGTCCACTTTCCACTGTGATGAACCTCAGACCCCCAAGGCATGGAATGCATTATCTGTCGGTCAAACACAGCCTGGGGAAACTTGTAAGACTGTGCTGTTGCTGTTCACAAAAGTAAGGATCTGAGACAAAAACCCTATCTTCCCAAGGCCAACAATACCTCTTGCCTTTCTATGTAGGGGGACAACTGGCATTTGTGGGAAACTTATCAAGATGCAGTGAAGGCCGAATCTGTGAAGAGATGAGTAGTAAGCACTAAGCATAGCCAGAGGAAATGTCCAATGGTATTGTGGAAGACCAGTGTTGATGATGTTCCTGGCCAACTAGAGTAATACCTGTGCTTTGGTTCAATTGGCCTTCCCTTTCACCATAACACTTCATCCACCTGTCCATTCTCAAACATTTTATATTAGTTAGGAGAGACCCCTTCCCTAGAAGGTCATTCATATTTCATATTTAAAAGGTACTATTCAGGATCCTCCCAAAATTTCCAAAAAGTTAAAAGCCAGAACTGAGATAGCAGCTTATGAATCAGTTTTATTCTGATAATTAGTATAAATAAAATATAGTTTGGGGGCTGAGAATATGGCTTAGTTTTTAAATTGTTTGCCTCACATGTATAAAGCCCTGGGTTTTATTCCTCAGCACCACATAAACAGAATAGGTTGGAAGTGGCACTGTGGCTCAACTGTAGAGTGCTAGCCTTGAGTAAAAGAAGCTCCGGGAGCTCCAGGATTGACAAAAATAAAATGTAAAGTAGAATAAGATCAACAGAGGTTTGTTAATTATACCTAAAGATTTTTTATGATTTTTATTGTGAAAATATTGTACAGAGGAGTTACAATTACATGGGCAAGATAATGAGTACATTTCTTATCAACCATTGTTGCTTCCTCCTTCGTTTCCCCTTCCTATCCCTTCTCATCTTCCCCCACGTCAGCCCCCATAGTGCCCCCTTTCACCCCTCCCCCCACCAAAGTTGTAAAGTTTGTTTTCGACATAACGACTTGTACATCTCATTGGGGCAATGGGTCCACCTGTATCCCTATTTAAACGATTTTGTTGCCTTACCCTCCACAAATTATAACAACATCAAATACAGTGAAAGCACGGGTTATATCATGGGGGAGGGACATACAAAGCAACAAAGAAATCATATTATAAATATGTTAGAAACAATCACATGAATGAAAAAAAACATTTGAATCCTTATTTTGGGGTTCATTTCACCTAACATCAACTTATCTGACCCTTTTGTTTGTCTCAGACATATATTAGTTATTGCAAATAAGGGAAACCATGGGGGCTATGGTTCTTTGGGACTGACTCACTTCACTTAAAAGATTTTTTTAAATCCATAAACTAAATGCTCTAGTAGGGTTGGAAAATTAATTTTAGAAACATTATCTGAAAAAAAAATCAGATGAAGGACTGAGAAGGTGGCTCAGCGTTAGAGTGTTTGCCTTGCATGCATGAGTCCCTGGGTTCGATTCCTCTGCAGCACGTATGCAGAAAAAGCCAGAATTGGTGCTGTGGCTCATGTGGTAGAGTGCTATCCTTGAGTTGAAGAGATGAGGAACACTGTCCAGGCCCAGATTTCAGGCCTCACAACCCCCAAAACAAAGAAAAAAGAAAAAGAAAAAAACAAGGGCAAGTGTGACTCATGCCTCTAATCCTAGCTACTCAGGAGGCTAAGATCTGAGGATGGAAGTTCAAAGCTAGGCCAGGCAGGTAAAGTCCATGAGACTCTTACTGCCAATAAACCAATCAGAAAACCAGAAATGTTGCTCTGGCTCAAGTGATAGAGCACTCTTTGAGCTGAAAGCTGTGGGACAGCACTCACGCTTAGAGTTCAGCCCCAAGACCAACCAAAAAAAATGCAAGCTATTCCTAAAGAGTTTCCTACCAAGAGGGACAGAGGGTTTCCTACTAAGTGGGAGGGAGTTTTTGGGGTTTCTGTCTAGCAGAAATGCAAGTTTCCCTTCTAGTGGGGAGGGGGATTGCCTTCTAGTAAGGAGGGTGTTAATGATCAAATTGGTCAAAAACATTATCCAGTCTCTTAATGTCCAGATAAGTGTTTAATATTTGTCAGGTATTGACTTGTGAAAACATCCGGCTTGGGCAACTCCAGTGTTAATGCCCTAAAAGTGAACTTGGTTAGTTCCAGGGCCTCAATGGACCCTCAAGTTAATCCTACGGTATGATTGCAACTTCAGTCATGGAGTAGACACTCTATGTATGCCTTCCAATTTTGAGTCTACCCAGATTGAAATTATTACTGGATAAGCGAGGTAAATACCGTGATCATTCTGTCCACATACTGAGTACTGCTATGACTATGTGGCAGGGAGGCCACACAAGAGGTCCTCTTTGTGCTGTCATGGAGCTCAGACCCCATGGGCATGAAATTCATGATAGGTCAGCAAAATGTGATTTGAGACAACTTGGAATACGCTGTTGCTCTTCTCAAAAGCAAAAGTCTTTTTCAAAAACCCCTGAAACTGAATGCCTCCATTCTTTCAAGGTCAGTCTATACCTCGGGAAAATTTGACATTTCTGGAAAACTTACCTGGATGTAGTGAAGGCCAACCCTTTGAGATGAGCAGTAAGTACTAAGCATAGACAAGGTAATGTATGGTGGCATTGAAGAAGACCACTATTGGAGATGTTACTGGCCAACTGTAGTGGAATCTGTGCTTTGGTTCAGTTGGCCAACCCACACTTGAGCATTCTCAAACACCTTACATTAAGTAAGGAGAGATTTCATAATTAGGGGGTCATTCAAACTTTATATTTACAACTATGCTATTTAGGGGCCCCTGAAAATCTCCCAAAGAGCTTAAAGCTAGAAACCAGACACAGCAATTCAAATTAGTTGTATTCTGTTAATCTCCACAATGTATGTTCTCCACAATCGAATTATTCCAATATGTGCTTTTATTCATCTTCAGGGTTTGTTAATTGGAAATGCCACCAAGGAAAAATAAGTAGGAGCCACTGGTAGGATTATATTGGAAAAAATTGGTCTAAATAAAATACTTGACCAGATAAGATGAAGATAAGTGAAACGAACCTTAAGATAGGGATACAAGTGATTTTTTCTTACTTCCTCTTGTTTCTAACATATTATAATGTTCCATATGATTTTTGTTTCTTTGTATCCCCCACCCCATGGTATAAGCCCTGTTTCCACTGTGTTTGAGGTTGGTGCCCTACATCTTGTATATACAGTTCTCTAATTTGGGGAGGGAAAGGGGAAAAAACAAAATGCTTAAATAGGGATAGAGTTTGACCCATTCTAAAAATGAGATGCACAAGACAATATTGAAAAACAAACTTTACAATTTAGGCAGGGGTGGGAGGGAGTGTTTAGTGTAGTTGTGGAGCTGGAAGGTTAAGGATGGTACAGGCAAAACAAAGGACGTTGAAACAATGCTTCATTGGAAAAGTACACTTTACCTTGCTCATGTAAATAACCCCTCTGTACAGTATTTTTACAAAAAAAAACCTGTTAAAAATAATAAATATACTTGAAAGGGAATCTGTGTGGTGGTTGGAGGCCAGTGCTACAGAACATCTTACAAGTATTGAATTCTGGCAAACAAGTTACCAAAAAAACTGAGATGAAGCTGAGTGTAATCCTAGATGCTCAGGTAGCTGAGTTCTGAGGAGCTGTGTTTGAAGCCAAACAAAGCAGGAAATATGAGACTTTATTTCCAATTACCTTGCAAAAAGATACTACTGGAGTTGTGGCTAAAATGGTAGCCTTGAGAAAAAATGCTTTGGGACAATGCTCAGAGCATGAGACCAAACACAAGACCAGCCCACAGTCAGTTAAAAAAAAAAAGTTTGTGTGTCTCTGTGTTGTGGCAGACCTGTTACTAGTTTCATGATGGAACAAACATTTTAAAAATGAGTCATGGTGTCAATATTTACCTCTTTAGTAATTGTTTTCAGAATAATGTGTGGATGTGTGCTTTATCTCTTGTTTAAGTTTTGTTGTGATTGAAAAACTGCCTTAACCAAACACTAACCAAACACTTTTTAACTGAAAATATCATATTTGATACTGCTGAACAGGAAAGTTAGTGCTTTCTAGGTCAGAAGAAAAAGTGAAATCACATAGGATAATTGTAGAAGTTAAATCATGAAGTGCTTTACTAATATAAGCACTGCCCTAGTAAAGATAGTCACAACCTTATCAATGCTATATTAGAGAAGTGCTAGAGGCAAGAGACATGGAACTATTCGTAGAACACCAGCTTGGTAAAAGTTGGTTATTTTTTTTTTTTTACTATGGACAGGTTTTCTGGATTTGGTTGATTATTAAAGCTTTTGACTAGTTTGAAAGGGGTCAAAAGTTTGAGCCATCATGAAAGATGATCTCAAATTTCAAATTCGTGGGAACCAGTGGTGGGCTGCGTATCCAGTGTGCTTTTTCAACTTGGGCATGCGAAAGACAGGATGCCTTCTGCAGGAGTAAATTTTGCCTTGCTAAGTTGGTGTTCGTAGGATACATTAATTTCCCCCGGTATTTCCAACACAGATCTTCCATGCCATTCATGAAGGATCCTAGGAGCCCTCCAGAGGAGAGACATCCAGTTGCCCTGTTAAGCCAACCTCCAGGATGGGCTAAACCTGCCAACCTTTGTTGCTGACAATGGACCTAAGATGTAGAGTTAATCCACAACATCAGGAAGAGGCCCAAACATGTACCCTCAGAGCAAGCAATCTAATGCATTGGTCATAGTAGAAAAAAATGAAACTATTAATATTGCTTTGGTAGTTGTGTGTTTGCAGGGACTGTGTATGAGAGAAGTGTCTTAGATTCAAGATCTTCAATCCTTTGTTTCTAAGAGTCTTGATCTACAACTTCATTTGTCCAGCTGAGAAGAATGAAAAGTTGGAGATGGAGTCAGCTCTGAGAAAATTCTCTAGTAAGGGAGTTGAGAAAAGCAGTGAATAAGAAACTCAGTCTGAAGGGCAAAACGCACCAAAAATTTTTATTCCCATTACAGCATGTCTCTGTGAATTAAGAATTCTAAACCTAAGAATTCTAAACCTAGGAAGCCCAAGAAAATTGAAGCTAAGTATGCTCCATCAGACATTCTTAATATTCTCGATTCTCGTCTTTTAGGGAGAATGTGGAGAAAGATATGAAAATATGCGTTAAGCCTGATTTTTATTTTTGTGCTCTAATTTTAATGTGCATTTGGTAAACTAAATCCTCTATATGCCTGTTTCTGTGTAAATATCTTCAGAGGGATCTGTTACAGACATTCAGTAATTAACCGACTTAGTAGCAAAAGGCTCTTGAAATTTGGTTATTTACAATGTTCCAGCTCTAAAAAGTTCTTTTTATGACTATTGATAAAAAAAACTTCATATAGGATTACTTTTTCCTGAATATTTTATTTAAAAGGATGTTATTTAAGTTTGAAGGTTTTAAAGACCAGCAAATAGGGGAAACATAGGAATGATGAGTACATGTTTTTGGAATAGTTATGTAATAATAGTTATGTAATAAACAATCGTTTTTTTTTAATTTAATTTTATTTTATTTGAGAAGATACTGTACAGAGGGGTTACAATTACAGTGGCAGGATAATGCATACATTTCTTACCAAGCATTGCAGCCTCCTCCTTTGTTTACCCTTCACCTCCCTTCCCAGCCTCCCCCCTCCCCCCCACCCAAAAGCAGTATGGAGGTTCCTCAAAAGACTTCACATAGATCTCCCCTATGATCCAGCAATCCCACTTTTGGGCATATACCCAAATGTATACAAACAAGACCACACTAAAGCTACCAGCACAACTATGTTTATTGCAGCATTATTTACCATAGCTAAGATATGGAACCAACCCAGATGCCCCTCAGTAGATGAATGGATCAAGAAAACGTGGTATATATAAACAATCTTATATAAACAATATAAGATTGTTTCAAGGGCTGGGAAATTAGCTCAGTGGTAGTGTTTGTCATGCATACATAACGTCCTGGGTCCGATTCCTCAACACCACATGAGCAGAAAAAGCAGAAATGGTGTTGTGGCTCAAGTGGTAGAGCACTAATCTTGAGCTGAAGGGCTGAGGGGTAGTGACCAGGCCCAGAATTCAGGCCCCACGACTGAAAAAAAATGTTTCAAACAGCCTTGGGTGAGGAATGTGGGTGGTGGGAGGGATGGTTTACCATCTAAGCAATTGTGTAAAGCCAACAAAAATTTTAATGTGAGGGCTGATGTCATATTTTATCAAGCATGACTGTCAAACTTAGAGAGCGAGAAAAGTTCAGCCTGGACATGTGAGAACCTTCCTTTTTATAAAGATAAACTCTCTGTTTATACCCTGGATCTTCCAGGGTAATTGAAGAGGTGAGAACCACATGACCTCAGTTGAGCCAGTCCCACTACTTAATCAGTGAGCTCAAAACCACCAACTATTATGAGCAATGTTTCTTCATTAAAGGACAAATAGAATCCAAAAGCAACTTTATTATTTAAGTCCTAGAAAGATGCCTGGTATTGCAGAGGACTAGTGTTGAAGACATTACTGGCCAACTGGGTTGGAAACTGCACTTTGGTTCAATGTACACCCATTGCATTCAAGCTGTTTGGACTGGCCAGGTTAATAAAATCCTAACACTAGGTAAGGAGAAAGATCTTATCCCCAGAGGGTTTCCAACCCTCATATTTACATAGATGCTATTGGGGTCTCCCAAAGAGTTCCTAATCAAAACCTGCTATTTGATTTCTAGCTTTAAATTGGTAATACCTATAAAATGTAGGTTTTGTTACACATAAATAGATTGGACTCGATTTCTTATCACCAGAGCCTTATATTTATACACAATCAAGGCAATAACAGAACAACTAAATGCCACTAGTAGGATGGCATGGAAAGGATAGATCTAGGTATACTAGCTGGAAAGGGAATTGTGTCTGTGGTGATAAGAAACCAATATTGCACAAAGGTCTTACAAAGATTGAAGACTGGCAATAGGTAAAACATTTACTAGCTTGTTGATTAATACTTTGAAAGACAAAGGAATGCTGCAGTCCATATTTGCCTCTAGTACTTGTTTTCATAGTAATGCCTGTGTTTGTTTTGTAAACTGCCCTCATTCATACAGCAAACAACACCCATTTCTTAAATATTCTCCCTTTGGATACTGCTGAATCGGAATGTCTATTAAAGCTGACTAGGTTTGAAGAAAAGTTAAAAGAAGGGAGAACTGTAGGAGTTAGAATCTGCCAAAATGCTTGACATATAAACTGCCTTTTAAAGGATAGCTGCTCTCTTACCAGAAGTTAAGATTGCTTTTCTGACAAACGTTGGCCAGATGTACTGGTTTTGTCTAGTTTGAAAGTTTGAGCAAGAAAGATTATGATCCCGAGGTTGTGATCAGTGAGAACCAATGGTTGACTGCCTAATCAACATGCTTGTTTGGGTTCCAGCCAATAGCACTTTCTTCTCCAGAAGTAAATTATGCCTTGCTGGGTATCTTTCCAGTTGGGATATGAGATGTCATATAGGAGAAAACACCAAGATATTTCCAACAACTGCTCTGGTGCACTTAACTCCTTATTTGGGATAGCTTTGGAAAAGCACAAGCTAATACTATACAAAGTGTACTTTTAAAATAGAATTTGTTCACTCTTCCCATTCTTTATGGCCACTCTCACACTTTTTTTTAATTTTATTTTATTTGTGAACATACTATACAGTGGAGTTACAATTACATGGGCAAGATAATGCATACATTTCTTACCAAGCATTGCAGCCTCCTCCTTTGTTTACCATTCACCTCACTTCCCAGCCTCCCCACTCCCCCCAATCCTTCCCCCTCCCTCCCCGCCCACCGACATTGTAAAGCTCCTTTTTGCCATTACAATTTGTATTTCTCATTGTTGCAACAGGTCCACCTGAATCCTTATATGACTTGTTTTTCACCATCTCCTCCATAAGTTATACTGACATCAAATATATTGAAAGCGGGGGTTATACTGTGGGGGAGGGACATAAAAAGCAACAAAGAAATAAACTTATAAATGTGTTAGAAACACATGCATGAAAGAAAAAAATCATTAAAATACCTACCTAAGGATTCATTTTCCTAACATCACAATATCTGACTTTTTCCGCTTGACTCATACATATACTAGATATTGCAAATAAGGGAAACCATGGGACCTGTGTTTCTTTGTGTCTGGCTTACTTCACTTAATATAATTATTTCAAAGTTTTTCCATTTCCAAACAAATAGGGCAATGTCATTCTTTCGGATGGAGGCATAGAATTCCATTGTGTATATATACCACATTTTCTTGATCCATTCATCTACTGAAGGGCATCTGGGTTGGTTCCATATCTTAGCTATGGTAAATAATGCTGCAATAAACATAGTTGTGCTGGTAGCTTTAGTGTGGTCTTGTTTGTAAACATTTGGGTAAATGCCCAAAAGTGGGATTGCTGGGTCATAGGGGAGCTCTATGTGAAGTCTTTTGAGGAACCTCCATACTGCTTTCCAAAGTGGTTGAACAAGTTTACATTCCCACCAACAATGAAGTAAGGTTCCCTTCTGTCCACATCCCCTCCAGCATCAGTTCTTGTTAGAGTTCTTGATTTTTGCCGTTCTAACTGGAGTGAGGTGATATCTCAATGTTGTTTTGATTTGCATTTCTTTTATGGCTAGGGATGTTGAACATTTCTTCATGTGTCTATTGGCCATCCTTCTTTCTTCTTCAGAGAAGCTTCTCTTTAAGTTTTTCGCCCACTTATTTATTGGGCAGTTGTTTCTTTGAGGATTTGTTGTTGGGTGGTTTAATTTTTTGAGTTCCAAGTATATTTTAGATATGAGACCCTTGTCCGTTGTATGGCTAGTAAAGATCTTCTCCCAATCCCTGGGCTTTCTATTGATCTTGCTAGCTATGTCATTTGCCCTGCAGAAGCTCTGCAACCGTATGCAATCCCATTTGTCCAACCTTTCTTTGATTTGTTGTGCTTCCGGGTCTCTATTCAGAAAATTTCGGCCTGAGCCAAGGAGACCTAGGGTTTCTCCTATTCCATCCTGTAATATTTTCAGAGTGTCTGCTTTGAGTTCAAGGTCTTTGATCCATTTGGAGTTGATTCTGGTGCAGGGTGATATATAAGTATCTAGCTTAAGTTTTCTACATGTAGTTAACCAATTTTGCCAGCACCATTTACTGAAGAGGCTGTCTTCCTTCCATTTTATTGTTTTAGATCCCTTATCGAAGATTAGATGGCGCTGGGTCTGTAGGTTCATTTCTGGGTTTTCAATTCTATTCCATTGTTCCTGAGGTCTGTTCTTATGCCAATACCAAGCTTTTTTGATAACTATGGCTTTATAGTAGAGTTTGAAATTTGGTATTGGTATTCCTCCAGCAGTGTGCTTTCTGTTGAGGAGCGTTTTTGCTATTCGGGGTCTTTGTTGTTCCATATGAATTTTTGGATTGCCTCTTCTATTTCCTTGAAGAATGAGGTTGGAATATTGATATATATCACATTAAATTATTTGTAGATAGCCTTGGGAAGTATTGCCATTTTCACGATGTTAATCTTTCCAATCCAGGAGCATGGGAGGTTTTGCCATTTTTTAAGTTCTGAGTTGATTTTCTTTTACAAGATTTTAAAGTTTTCATCATAGAGGTCCTTCCCTTCTTTGGTTAAGTTAATTCCTAGGTATGTTATTTTTTGTGGGGCTATTACAAATGGAGTTGCTTTCCTAATTTCAGCCACTCTTTCCTCATTGTTGGCATACAGAAAATCCATTGATTTTGGGGGGTTAATTTTATAACCTGCTACTTTGCCAAAGTTTTGAATCAGCTTGAGTAATTTGGGAGTGGAGTCTATGGGATTCTTTAAATATAAGATCATGTCATCTGCAAAGAGGGAGAGCTTTATTTCTTCTTTCCCTATTTGGATCCCCTTTATGTCTGCATCTTTTCTTATTGCTGTAACTAGATATTCTAATACTAGATTGAAGAGAAGTGGAGAGAGTGGACATCCTTGTCTTCTTCCTGAGTTCACAGGAAATGGCTTTCGTTTTTCACCATTAAGTATAATACTGGCTGTAGGTTTGTCATATACAGCCTTTATTGTATTGAGGAATGTTCCATGGATTCCTAATTTTTCCAAAACCTTCATCATAAAGGGGTGTTGGATCTTGTCGAATGCTTCTGCTGCATCTATTGAGATAACCATGTGGTTCTTATTCTTGCTCCTGTTGATGTGATGAATAATATTAATTGATTTGCATATATTGAACCAGCTTTTCATCCCTGAAATGAATCCTGTTTGATCGTGGTGTATGATTTTTTGGATGAATTGTTGAAGTCTATTCGCCAAAATTTTGTTGAGAAGTTTTGCATCAATGTTCATCAAAGAATGGGTCTATAGTTCTCTTTCTTTGATGAGTCCCTGCCTGGTTTTGTGATGAGCGTTATGATGGCTTCATAGAATGTGTTAGGTAGTGAACTTTCTCTTACAATTTCATTGAAGAGTTGGAGGAGTATTGGTGTAAGCTATGCTTTGAAGGCCTTGTAAAATTCCGCTGTTAAACCATCTGGTCCTGGACTTTTCTTAGCTGGGAGGTCTCTTTCTTATTGCTCTTTTTATTTCAATACTTGATATGGGCCTGTTAAGCTGGTTTAACTCATCTTGGTTTAGTTTTGGCATGTCAATATTTGCTAGGAAAAGGTCCATTTCTGTCAGGTTCTCATAGTTATTAGCATAAAGTTTTGAGAAGTATTCCCTTATAATGTTCTGAATCTTGGTTGTTTCCGTGGTGATCTTTCCATTCTTATCTCTGAGTTTATTAATTTGGGTGTGTTCTCTTCTTTTTCTGGTAAGATTTGCTAAGGGTCTGTCAATTTTGTTGAGTTTTTCGAAGAACCAACTCTTTGTTTTGTTGATACTTTCTATAGTTTTTTTGGATTCTAATTCATTTAATTCTGATTTAATTTTAATTATTTCTTTCTGTCTACTGGATTGGGGTTTATCTTGCTGCTCTTTTGCAAGGAGGATTCACTGTGTCCTTAAATTTTCAGTTTCAGATCTCTCCAATTTGTTGATGCAGGAGCTCAGAGATATAAACTTGCCTGTGAGTACTGCCTTTGCTGTGTCCCAGAGGAGGTGGTAATTTGTGTGTTCATTTTTGTTGAATAGCATGAACATTTGAATTTCCTTTCTAATCTCTTCCATGACCCACTCATGATTCAGCATTGTGTTGCTCAGCCTCCATGTGATACCGGACTTTCTTTGGTGGCTTTTGGTGTTGAGTTCTAATTTTATTCCCTTGTGGTCCGAGAGAATGCAAGGTATAAATTCAATGTTTCTGAACTTAGACAAGTTTGCTTTGTGGCCTAAAATGTGGTCTATTTTAGAAAATGTTCCATGTGCTGCTGAGAAAAATGTGTATTCTGATGTTGTTGGGTGAAATATTCGGTAGATGTCTGTTAAGTCTAGTTCATCTATGCAGCTGTTTAGATCTGCGGTCTCTCTGTTGAGTTTTTGCCGAGTTCATCTATCTACTTGGGTGAGTGGTGTGTTAAAATCCCCAACAATAATGTCTTTGGATCTATATGGGATTTGAGGGAAAGTAGTGTTTCTTTGATGAATTTGGTTTCTCCATTGTTTGGCGAATAGATATTTAGAATTGTAATATCCTCCTGAAGGAGAGATCCTTTAATTAGTATGTAGCGACCTTCTTTATCTCTTCTCACGAATTTGAATTTGAAGTCTATTTTATCTGATATTAGGATTGCAACTCCCGCCTGTTTATGAGAGCAGTTTGCTTGGTAGATTTTGTTCCAGCCTTTAATATGGAAAATCTCTTTGTTTTTACGGGCAAGATGTGACTCCTGAAGGCAGCAGATAGAAAGGTCTTTTTTTTTAATCCAACTACACAGTCTATGTCACTTAATTGGAGAGTTCACTCCGTTAACGTTAAGAGATAAGACTGAGAGGTATTAGGGAGTTCCTGCCATGTTATCCACCTTCTTGAGGGCTGCGAAAACTGGGTTCTTCTTTTGGTTCTTGGGTTCTCAGTTTGGGTGCGGTTTCTTGGCCTTTATTGTGGTCTTGTTGGTTTTCTATGTGTGGGACATCTTTAAGAATCTTTTGTAGGGCTGGTTTGGTGGAGATGTATTGTTTCAATTTTTCTTTGCTATGTAAGGTTTTTATTTGGCCTTCAGTTATGAAGGAGAGTTTAGCTGGTTACAGTATTCTTGGTTGATAGTTGTTTGTTTGTAGGTCGTGGCATACATCATTCCACCCTCTTCTTGCTTTGATTGTCTCTGCTGAGAAATCTGAGGTGATTCTAATTGGTTTCCCTTTGTAGGTGATTAACCTTTTCTCCCTGACAGCTTTAAGGATCTTTTCCTTGGTCTGAGTTGATCCTGTGTGGATTATAATGTGATGGTGGGATGTCCTATTCTGGTCTGATCTATTTGTGGTTCTAAAAGCTTCTTGTATCTGAATAGGCCTATCTTTTTGTATGTTTGGGAAGTTCTCTGCTAGGATCCTGTTAAACAAATTTGCTATACCATTAACTTCTGTTTCTAGGTGCTCCTCTACAGCCATTATCCATAGATTAGGCTGTCTGATGGTGTCTTCCAAGTTTTGGATATATCTATCATATTTCTTGGACTTGTCTTGGATGGTTGTATGTTCTTTCTCTATAATATCTAGGCTTTCTTCAATCCCTGAGTTTCGATCTTCTGCATGGTCTAACCTGCTGTCAAGACTCTCTACTTTGTTTTTTTCCCATTTCCTTCTAGTTGGTCAGCTTTGATGGCTTCAAATTCTTTGTTGAATTTCTGTTTTAGGTCTTGTATGAATTTCTTTATTTCCTTAATTTGATGTTCAGTGTTTATTCTTAAATCACTTAGTTGATTGGTTATGGTTTCTTTGGACTCCCATTCCTTCTGTTGGGTTCCATTCAGCATTCCCTTTGTGGTCTCCCTGACTTCCTTTAGCTCTTTGTTAATGGATTCCATGAATGCCTTAAGTGATCTTTGTGTATTGTCATCCTGCTCTCTCAATTCCTGTATTACTCTTTGATTAGCTTCCTCCCGTTCGAGGGATTCCTGCAGTTCTCTTTTAGTGTTCTCAGCCTGCTCACCCAAATCCTGTATCAGTTTTTGAGTGGCTCCCTCACGCTGATGATATTCCTGTATATGTTTTCGGGGTGCCTCCTCTCTCTCCCTATCACTCTCATACAGAGTCTTTTGTATGTTTTCAAACTTTTCATTTATCATGTTTGCCAGCAGTATTTGTAGAGCTATTTGGGAACTCTCCTCTGGATTATTCATTATCTGTTCTGTCCCCTGGATTTGCCATTTTTCTTGTGTTTTGCAGGCTTACTCTGCCCATTTGGGATGAAAATAGCACCAGTTTTGTTCTAGAACACTATCTTAAGGCTATCATCAACCAACGTATGAATTTGTACAGTCAATAGTTTACAGATACAATCTAGTTCAACAGATACATCTATTCAACATCAAACAACTATATGTTAATGGGCTTCGAACCGCAGAGAAGAATTTGGAAAACCAGAAATTATTAGGGTTAGGGAGAGATGTGAGTAAAAAATAGGAATAGATTGGTGTGGGGAAGCACAGGGAGAGTTAACTATGTCCTAATCTCAAAGCAGGAAATAGGTTGGGTAGGATGCAAGTAGAGAGAGAGTGGAAAAAGAAGAAAGGGAAAGGGAAATGAAAAGAGACCAGAAAAAATAGACAAGTAAAAATTACTGATATTATGGAGATTAAAGCACATCTATTTAGAGAGGAACGTGAGTATATTGAGAGATTGGGGGGACATAGAGGAGATGTGAAAGACTTAAAAAATGCTTAAATTGTAATATAGGTATAAAGAGGTAGTACTTCTATTAAGGAATTTAAGTCTCAGAGGTTTTGAATTGAGTAATAAATTTGTGGATTAAGTGTGTACACAATGGGGGATAGGGTCTACTAGTTAACTACGGTTTGTCTGAGGATGTGCAGGACAAGAGTTAAGTCATATAAAGAAGAACAAAGAGAGGAAAAGGTGAAAAGTCTAAAGAAGGGAGAATAAAAAGATCAGAAGTTCAGTAGAGCTAAACCAAAAACAAAAAGATATTAAAAAAGAAGAAAAAAAAGAGAAAGAAGACAAGAAAAGAAAGAAAAACGCACCTTCACGTACCCCAAAAATAAAAATTATAAGAGGAAAAAAAAGTTACTGGAAAACAATTATTTTTTCAAAAAAGTCAAAAATTAAAGATTAATAAAAGTTTTAGAAAAGCAAAAAATTTTTTTTCTTATATATTAGGAACCAAAAAAAAAAAAAAGAAAGAAAGAAAAAGAAGAGGAAAGAAAAAAAACGTTCTTTGATTTTTTGGGGAGGGGTGGGAAAAATCTTGTATCTCCCTTGTGTCTGTAGCCAGCCTCTTGTTGGCGTCTCTGGTCAGCTTGAGGTCCTGTGGCTTGATTGGTTTCTTAAGTCAGATTTTTCTAACAGGCAGAAAAATGCTCTGCTTTACCCAAAATTTTGAGATCCCCTTCCCAGATTAGTTTAATGGGAGGGTGATCTGGTTTGAGAATCACAAATGAGGGGAATGCAGTGATGAGACTAATTTCTGGGTAGAGTTGAGGCCTTTCAACAAACAGAAGCTTTTCCCTGGGGCTATTTTGTGAAAACCTCACAGAGCCCAGCCTGGAGCCATTCTCAGCGTTTCTGTTTTTCAATAAATTGTGGAGGCTGATAGAGGGAGGGGCAGCCTCTGGCTCTGGTTACCCAGTGCGGAAAGCCACTCCTATGGTTGGCACCCGAGCTGGGTGACTTTTCCCTGGATGGAGCTGATTCTGGCAGGTCACACCGCCGTTAAGTTCTTATGACATGCTAAATGACTCGTTTTATTCCAAGCCTGAGCTGGAGCTCACAGCTCCGCCAAGCTTTGTCGGTATCCAAGATGGAGATCACCGGTGCTGGGGGGGGAGGGGTGGCCTTCCCTCCTCTGCTCCCTGAGAGCCTTCCCTCCTCTGCTCCCTGAGAAGGAGTGAGGACGTCGGGCTTGTACTCACGCCAAGTCTTGTATCCTGAGTCGTCTCTGGTCTGCAAACTGCAGGATGAAGATGTCCGCTCCTTGTCGATTCTTGCTGGTGTTGAGTAGAATCCACTCACCTGCTGCATCTGGCTCCTTCGTCCCGGACTCTGTGGCTCAGTTATAGTGCCCTGCAGTCACCGCCGCGACTGCTGCTGCCACCGCAGCGACTGCTGGCAAGCGCTCAGATGTGTCTCTTTGCCTTGATTTCCCCTCTCTTGCCTAACCCTCTGTCCTGTGATGGCACACTTGGTGTGGTTCTCTGGCTTAGGGCTGTTCACTGGAACTCTAAAACTGCTTTCTATGTGAGAGCTTGTTCAGATTTCAGATTCTCCTCCGCCATCTTCCTGGAAATCCCCACTCTCACACTTTATATAATGCATCTTCATCTCCATCACTTTCACTTTTCCTGTTCTCCATCTAGCTGCTTCTTGCTCCAGTCTCAGAGTGTTCTTGTTTGCCTTTTTCTTTTGCATAAATGATCGTAAGCAAAATACCTTCACAAAATAGAATATAGACTGTGCTAACATGGTTCAAAAGTCTTAAAAAGCAAGAAGCACCATGTTAACTCAGTGCCTATCTTCTAACTTTTCTGTTTTCATTCTTTTCCATGATGAGCCTGCTTTTAATTCTCAAGTGTTTTTGTTTTTGTTTTTGTTTTTTAATTTTCTGTATAAGCTTTGAATCATAAGCATCTCCCATTACTTATTCTGAAAATGTAGGCACCCATTGGTGATGAGCCTGCTGGTTAGTGAGCAAGGTCAGGATTTTTTTTGTTTGTTTGTTTTTGGTTTATTTTGGTCATTGGTGGGGCTTGAACTCTGGGCCTGGGTGATGTCCTTCAGTTCTTCATCTCAAGGCTAGAACTCTACCACTTGTGTCACAGAACTACTTTTGGTTTTCTTGTGGTTTTTTTTATTGGAGATAAGGAAGGGTCAGTCTCATGGAGTTTCCTGCCTTGGCTGGCTTTGAACCCTGTCCTCAAAATCTCAGCCTCCTGAGTAACTAGGATTACCCATTTGAGCCACCAGTATTCAGAGGTAGTTTTTATTTCATTGGAGCTTTCATTCAGGTTATCAGATTTTTATCTGATTCTCCCTCTGCAATCTGCTTTTCCCTCTGCAATCCTTCCTGGAATACAGCTAAGCAGTGGCAGAGAAAATAGTCAAATGCCATGTTCACTCAGTCAGGCAGACGGATTTGCTGCACTTAACCCCTTTGATGCACTTAATTCTGGCTCAAATCCTAGCCTATTTCCTAGCTTGGTGTGCTTAATCCTAGCTACTCAGGAGCTGGACCTCTGCTTCTGGACCTCTGCTTCTGGACCTCTTCCTTTAGTTCAAGGTACCATGCACTGGCCATCCTCAGCCGTGCCAGTGTATTGGCATAGGTGACATTGCCAAGATTTGTCATAGGCCTGTCCAGTCCTTATGTCAGAGGTCTACATAAGCACACATTTTCCACTATTTACTTTTTTTTTACTTTGATCTCTGTTTTGTTTTGCTTTGTGCCACTGCAGGAGCTTGAACTCAGAGCACAGTCCTTTCCCTTTCTCCTAAAAGCCAGTACTTTACTATTGAACCACAGCTTCACTTCAGGCCTTTTGGTAGTTCATGGAGGTAAGTGTCTCACGAACTATCCTAAGCTCTCCTACCTCACCTCTGAAGAGCTAAAATGACAGGTAAAAGCCCCTGGAGCCAGGCACTGGTGGTTCACACCTGTAATCCTAGATACTCAGGAGGCTGAGTTCTGAGGATCGCGGTTCAAAGCCAGCCCGGACAAGAAAGTCTGCGGGATTCTCATCTCCAGGTCACCACCAGAAAACCGGAAGTGGGTCAAGTGGTTGAGCACTAGCCTGGAGCTGAAGAGCTGAGGGACACCACCCAGGCCCAGGGTTCAAGCCTCATGCCCGACAAAAAGAAAAAAAAGCCCCTGAGGCCTGGATATCTTTTCTATGTTCATCAATATGTCTGTCTCTTCACATAACCATTAACCCAGGTAACTTTCAAATTCATGTTTACAAATTTCATTTCATAAATATTTGGTAGAATTCATCAAGAAGTCAAATGTGTGCCACAGTTCTTCTGTTTTTAAAAGGATGTCATGCATTAGTAATTAAAGCCCCCCAGATATTCTGAAATTTCTGAAGTCAGTTTTTGTAACCTCTAGATATTTTTCCATGGTGTTTAATATTTGGAGCTATTGGTGTTGTTTGTAGGATACTCAATGCTGGTATGTCGTTCTTCATTCCCGTTCTTCGTACTAGTTTTTCTTAATCTCTTTCTCGTTTTTGATAATGAGCTTATCTTGGGCCTTGCTAACTATTTACACCACCTTTTGATCCCTACCACCTGCCTAACTAGGGCTTGAATTTATGAACTGAGTGCTGTCCCTCAGCTTCTTCATTCAAGGATAGCACTCTACCACTTGGTCCAGAGCTCCACTTCATGCTTTCTGTGGTTAATTAGATATGAGTCATTGATTTTCCTGCTAAGTCTGGTGTCAAACATGTCATATCTTAGCCTCCTGAGTATCTAGGATTGCAGGCACAAGCCACTGCCACCCAGCTACAAAGTCCTATTCATGACAGTGCCCATATAGAGATGTTGTTTAAACAAAGGAGGAGGCTGCAATGCTTGGTAAGAAATGTATGCATTATCCTGCCCATGTAATTGTAGCCCCTCTGTACAGTATGTTCTCAAATAAAATAAAATTAAATTAAAAAAAAACAACAACCGCAGATGGGGGCCTTTAAGTCTGAAACTTCAGGTGTTCATTGGGAATCATCCCTCATGCAGTGGGCATAGGGGTCTAGCCCTACTCATTGCCTCCAATCCCAGACCCAATAGGCAGCGAGAGGCTTCGGAGGTTACCACTGAAGTCAAAAGTGTCTGTGTGAGAGGCCCTATGTATTCCTGGTTTGTGCAGTTCCTGAGGAGTGAAGGGGAAGTAGACCCAGAATGTGGAAAGTAGTTGACCGTGCTGTGACCAGGCATGTGTTCCTAGGATGGACACAGGATCACTAGGTCCAGCAGACACAACCTGAATGTCCTTAGCATGGCTGATGTGCATGGTCTGTGGTACCAAACTGACAGCTGACAGCACTGTCCCCTCAGAAGGGTGGCCCAAGGAATACAACACAGGAAGAGTGGGGATGGAATGGAGCTATTTCCAGGAAGCCAGGTGGTATCTTGGAGGCTGAGGTGTGTCCATGAATCATGGGTGGCCACTCAGTTGCACACAGGCATGCCTCAGAAAAGCACTTGCCACTATCCCTCCCACCACTATTACTTCCTCTTTCCCTTTCCCACTTGAAGGTGTTATACCCAAGTCCCAGAGACCCTCCGACGACTACCGAGAGAAAAGGCAACCCGAACTGCAAAATGCAAGGTTTATTCAACAAGCCAAGGCTCAGGCCACGTCCTGTACCCCCAGACGCAGCAGAGGAAGGAAGGGGGCCCCCGAGCAACAGTACAGCTGGGCCTATAAAGGCAAAAAACACAAAATTACAGCAATGCTATGGTTTAGGGACAAGTTCTATTCTGATTGGTCAGGACCAGGTGTCTGCTTGAGCCATCAAGGCAGACAACTCTTGTGGTTAATCTTCTGCTGACTGGGTCGCGAAACCATCCTGTTCTCGGGTGTTCTGTAATCTTTAAATAACAGTTCTCAAAAATTTTGCACAAACATATTATTGTTCATCTCATTTTTGCAACCTTTGCAACATTAACTAGGAACAGGAATTAAAGACTGAAACTAGTCAACTTTTGAAGCTATCACAATATGGCCTTAGTTTGGTTCTGACATTCCCCCCTTGAGTTTTGGCACAGTTATCAATCTTGATGACATTACATCTCAGTTTCAACATCAGATGTGTTTACAGGAGTATAGGTGTGTTGTACCATTAATTCAATAGTCTCCAATCTTTCCCTTATATATTGTAACAATCTATTTAGCAAGCAAGGCCCAACAGTATGCAATAGCAGTAATATAAGCAAGGGTCCAATTAACGTAGAAATTAAGGTAGTTACCCAAGGAGAAAAATTAAACCATGATTCAAACTATCTCTGTCAAGACTCTCATTTTTTCTTTCGTTCTTCTAATCCTTCCTTAATTTTGTTATGTTATTTTACACTACCCCTGACTGATTTACATAAAACAGCATTCTTCTTCTAATGCAGCTCATAGTCCACCTTGTTGTAAAACTAGTAAGTCTAGTCCTCTTCTATTCTGTAAGGCCACCTCTGTTAAAGAAGTTAAGGAATCTTGCAAGCGGGAAATCGAGCTTTCTATTCTTTTAATATCTTCATCTATTGATTCCCTCAAGGCTAAATAATGCTGTTCCTGTCTTGTTAATGCCGCTATTCCTGTTCCTAACCTTCCAATGCTTGCACCTAACAGCAGTCTAATTGTAATAGCTGTGAAAGGCTCTTTTTTATATCTATCTTCCTTAAATTTGGAACTTCATATAAATCTTAAAATTCCTCATTACATTATAATATTTATATGCACACAACTAGTTAGTCCAGATTGATTACACACCCAGCATGTGTTGCTAGGAGGGATCAAATATTTCATCTGTTCGTTCCCCTTCTCAGGCAGTTTTATGGTTTTGTTGCAAATCCAATTCATATCCTGAGGTACTTCACCTATGCAGATCCCTTGACCTGTAACTCGGCCCATTGTTAATCCAACTTGACTAGTCCATCTGCACTCGTTTTTGTTCACAGTCCTGGTTACATTACCTACCACTGCTATCCCCTCATAATAAGATGGTACAGTGTCATAGCATAGCCAACAAGAGATAGTTAATTCTGAGTTAGAGGCATTTAATAATGCAAAGGAACCTATAACCAATTCTATTAGTGGATTTTTACTCAATGCTAGTACTATGTTCACTGGTTCTACTTTTCTGGGGGTTGCTGCCCTACTAATGTAGGGTGTTACTCTGTAACTATAGGGCTAGTTAGTTTTCAGGTTGGGGTGGTACACGTGGGGCTTTCTTGGGCCAAATAAGCTGAATAACCTGGTTAGGGCCCACCGGGGCTATTCTAATGACTTCTTGTCTAAGGTTTATTCTAAAAATTAATCCATGGTCATAATCATCCTTTTGTAGCCTCAGTCCCCATGTCCTCCCTTGGGCCCAAACATAAAATTGTTTCCCTTTCTCAGTAAACATAATAGTTAGAGGATTACACCAGAATTGTTTGCACGGTCCATCTAGAATTGCTCCACAAATTTTTTCACCCTGATAAGTCCCTTTTCTAGCCATAGTAATAAGGTCTCAGTTAGAGGATGGCTTCCAATGTCCATCTCCTGGGGCTTCACAACCCCATTCTTTGCAAAAATAGTCTTGTTCATAACCGCACCTTTTGCAAGATCTGGGCTCCTCCCATACCTATGACACACATAGATAGGCCATCTCCCTAAGTAATATCTTCTCGCTGAGGTGGCACATCCTTCTGGCCTATTGTCTAGCCCATGTGAGTTACAATGTCTTTTTGTTGCTGTAAAAGTTGTTTGGCCATTGTATTCAGGCAGTTTGCTAGGGTCATAATGGTGGGAATATCCCAACTCCCAATTGCTAAATCACATAAGTCTGTTGTTAAGTCTGGCCACCAGGTATTAAGTGGGGCTTCTGTTGTTGCCACAGGGATAGGTTTGCCCCGTTTAGGATTCACCAGCCAAGTTAGTTGGTAAGGGGCATGAGGGTTAATTCCCTTTACCACAGTACTTATCAATAGTAGAAACAGTCCTTGGACAATCTTCTGATCTTGTTGTTTGGTGATCTGATCTTGTTGTTGTTGGTTGTTTGGGTGAGGCACACCTTCCCATGCTGACACTGAAGATGCTGCTGGCTCCTCCTCCTCAGGATTGAAGAGATCAGCTAGATTGGCATGGGTGTGGTGGATCCACGCAGTTACTCCGTGTACCTTTAAAGCTGTGGGAGTGGTCAGAATCACCATATATGGCCCTTTCCAACTAGGCTCCAGTGCCTTGGGTGATGCCTCCTGACCAGGACCCAATCCCCAGGCCTGAAAGAGTGAGGATTGGGTATAGAAGCAGATTCGTAAATGGCTTTTATCTTAGGCCAGATTTCTCCATGCACCTTCTGCAAGAATGGAACAGTTGTTAAGTCTCCATCACCCAGCTCCTACAATAATTCCGATTGGAGGCTAAGGATCATTGGGGGTGCATTGCCATACATGATCTCAAAGGGAGTCAATCCTAACTGGTAAGGAGAGTTCCTAACTCTGAACAGGGCCAAGGGAAGAAGGGTCACCCAATCTGTGCCAGTCTCCAAGGCTAATTTAGTCAAGGTGTCTTTTAGTGTCCGATTCATTCTTTCAACCTGTCCTGAACTCTGGGGTCTATAAGCACAGTGCAATTCCAATCTGTCCCCAGTGCAGTGGCTATTCCCTGACTTACCTTGGATACAAAGGCTGGTCCATTGTCCAACCCTATTACTGCTGGAAACCCATACCTTGGGAGAATTTCCTGTACAATCTTCTTGGCCACTATTCCTGCAGTCTCTTGCTTGGTTGGGAAAGCCTCAGTCCATCCTGAAAAGATGTCTACAAACACTAGTAAATACTTGTAACCAAACTTTCCTTTCTTAAGTTCAGTGAAAGCCACCTCCCAGTACGTTCCCGGCCTAGTCACCCTTATTCAACTTCCATTAACTTTTTTTCCCCTTCTGGCATTAGTAAGCTGACATGCTCTACATTTTTTAACAATGTCTTCTATTAGTCCATTTCCTTCTCTTATCTTGATCTTCCAGCCTCTTAGCAAGTCCTGCATCCTCCTGATTCCCATGTGTGAGGCACGGTGAATTCTTTTTAACATCTGTAGTCTTAGAACTCGAGGAATTAACATTTTTTAGTTAGCTATGCACCACCATCCATCTAGGTTTTGGGCCATAGGAAGTTTTGATGCCCATTCCTCTTCTTCTTTAGTGTAGTCTGCCTGTACTGGTAGCATTCTAGGTCCAGGATGTATGTGTCTGTCCTCCAAGGTGATTAATTTCCCAGCTGCTGCTTGTCTAGAAGTCTGATCGGCCAGTCTGTTGCCTTTCACTGTCTTGGTGTCCCCTTTTTGATGTCCTGGACAGTGCATGATGGCCAACCGTGCCGGGTCCCACACAACTCTAAGCAGTCCCAAAAATCTGTTCCTTATTTTTAATAGTTTTTCCCTCTGCTGTTAGCAGGACTCTTTCTTCATATATAGCTTCATGTATATGGGCTGTTGCAAAAGCGTAACTACTGTCTGTATAGACATTCAGTCTTTTCCCTCCAGCCATGTTTAAGGCTTTTGTTAATGCCACTAGCTCTGCTCGCTGGGCTGAGGTCCCTCTGGGCAATGCTTCTTCCCAAACTGCCTGATCTTCCTGGTCACTGCAGCTCCCACACACTTGTGTCTATCCCTGATGAAACTGCTTCCATCGGTGTACAGGGTCAGGTCAGGATTCTGCAGTGGTTGGTCTTGCAGGTCTGCTCTGTTCTCAAGAACATGAGCTAGTATTTCCTCACACTGATGTAGCAGCTTCTCATAGTCAGGATCTGGCAGTAGAGTAGCTGGGTTGAGGAAAGTTGGCATGCAAAAGGTTACATGTCCTGGGTTGAGCTGGAGAGCCTGATAATGGGTCATCCTGGCATTGCTCATCCAACTATCAGGTGGTTGCTTAAGAACTCCTTCCAGAGCATGGGGAGTGGCCACAGTCAGGGGCTATCTCAGCATTATCTTAGTGGCATCTTTAACCAGGAGAGCCACTGCTGTTATTATTCATAAGCACAGTGGCCATCCGGTTGCCACAGAGTCCAGCCTTTTTGATAAATAGGCTACAGGCCTTTTCCATGGTCCTAGCTTCTGGGTTAGCACCGCCTTAGCCACTCCCTCCTTTTCATCCACAAAAAAGGGTAAAAGGTTTAGATACACCTGGCAAGGCCAATGCTGGAGCCTGCAAGAGGAGTCACTACAGAAGTTCAAAGGCCTGCTATTGTGTTAGTTTTGTGGCCTCATACAGGGGAGGGCTATTTCTGCAAAGCGTGGTATCCACACTCTGCAGAATCCTGCAGTCGCCATAAACAACTTCACTTGCTTTGGAGTTTTTGTAGTTGGTATCTTTAACACAGTCTCTTTTCTTGCCTCAGTCAGCCACCTCTGCCCATGTCTGAGGATATATCCCAAATACTGTACTTCTGGTTTACAAAGCTGGGCTTTTTTGGCCGATGCCCGATACCCAAGCTCTCCCAGAGTTTGTAACAGATTGGCAGTTCATTCTCTGCATTCTAATTCGGTCTTAGTGGCTATCAGTAGATCATCAACATACTGCAACAGACTCACCCCTGGGTTCCTTTCCTGATATTCACTTAGGTCTTCGTGAAGTGCTTCATAAAACAGAGTAGGGAAAGTTTTGAATCTCTGGAGAAGTCTAGTCTACGTTAGCTGTCCGCTGACGCCTCCCTCAGGATCATACCACTCAAATGCAAACAATACCTGACTTTTAAGGGCCAGGGGAAGGCTGAAAAAAGCTTCTTTTAAGTCCAAGACTGAATACCATTTCCTGTCCAGAGGTAAGGAACTCAGCAAAGCATAAGGGTTTGGCATGGTTAAATGAATGTCCATTACTCTTTTATTTACTTCTCTCAGATCCTGAACTGGCCTATAATCGAAGCTGTTGGGCTTCTGAATGCGCAGTAAAGGTGTGTTCCAGGCTGATTGAGTCTGTATGAGGAGTCCTTTTATCAACCTCCGTATATGTGGAATTATGCCTTTTCAGGCATCAATGGACATAGGATATTGCTTTATTTAAACTGCATCTGCTACTGATTTCAGCTCCACAAAAATAGGAGGCATATGCTGTGCCCACCCCATTCCTCCTGTTTCTGTCCTGGCTTTCAGGTATTCTCTCAACCATAATTCAACCTCAGACTCAATTTTCTTGGGGGATTCAGTCTGATGAATTCTATATTCCTCTGTTTGGGCACAAGTCACTAACACTTTCATTGGTTCTCCTGCTTCATTTAGAACCTTCATTCCTCCTCGAGTAAATTGGATTTGGGCTGTCACTTTTGACAAGAGGTCTTTACCTAGAAGAGGATATGGGCAGTCTGGAATAACTAGGAAGGAATGTGTCACTCTGCCATTTCCTAAGTCCACTGTCCTGTTTGTAGTCCAATCATAAGTTTTGATACCAGTGGCACCTTATATTATAGCTTTCTTATTTTTTATTTTTCCCTTGTCAGCCCATAATACTGAGTTTTAAGCCCCTGTATCAACCAGGAACGTCACAAGTTTCCCTTCCACTCTTAAGGTTATCCTAGGCTCAGGCAAGGGTTCCAAGCCCCGTCCCCCTCAGTCGCTGTCTTCGTCTAATTCTCTGGCTGCTAGGACTTGGGGACTTTTGGGTGGAAAGTACTTTTCGTTCCTGGTTTTCTTGTCTTCCTGTTTCTTAAAGGGACACTCATGGACCCAATGCCCTTATTCTTTACAATATGCACACTGGTTTTGCCCCAGTCTCAGCCTGGGTTTTGGAAATCATTTCCATTCCTTCTGGGTCTCCAGGGTCCCCTTGCCACGACATGAGTCACAGCCAGAATCTCCTTCAATTCCTTCCTATGTACTGCCTGTTGTTGTTGCAGGACCCAGGTGAGATTCTTTTCTTGTTCTTTTTCTCTCTCTTTTCTTTCCACTTCTCTTTCCCTTTCCTTCCTTTCCTCTTTCTGCTCTGGAGTTTCTCTCTTATTGTACAACTTATCTGCCATGGCAACTAATTCCCTCACATTTCTTTCTCCTAATCTCTGTAATGACTGTTATTTTCTCTTTATGTCCAGGGCAGCCTGATTTATGTATGAAAACATAAGCATTTGAGCAGAATCGGGAGTGTTCAAATCATAAAGGTTATATTGTGAAAAAGCTCCCTGTAATCTCTCTGGGTATGCCGCCGGACTTTCTTCTAGTCCTTGTCTTAACATCATAGACTTTAGCCATATTAGTAGGTCGGTGTGCAGCTGCCTTGAGACCCTCCAACAGAACCTGGCGATAGACTAGGAGACGCTCCCTACCTTTGGCTACATTAAAAAAAAACTAACAGAAGTATAACATCAGGGAATAAAATAGCTCAATATCTAGTTCAAAAATACATACTATGTTGTCCTCCATCAGCTATTGAAATAACCAAACTTCTGCTATTACTAACCAATAGCACTTGTACAGTTTATAAAGTCATAGAATGAGATGCTTTCAGAGATGGAAGGGATTTTTTGTTTGATTTTGTTTTGGATATGTGTTCATGAGATAACTTACTAGGGGCAACAATAAACACATAACCTCAGAAGAAAAGTTATAGCTGTTAGTCTCTGCATCTACCCCATGCATCTACCTTCACCTCTTCCTCCTCCTCCCTGAAATATCTGAGTACTGTTCTAGATACTGGCCATACAAGTGATGAAAGTAGGCAAAGTCTTGACATTTTGATGGAAAGTTAGGCAAATATAAAGAAGAAATTTGCTGTTTGGGGTGTACAGTTCCTGTCATGTGCACTCAATCTGAGCCCACGCTACTAGGTCCCTTTTCAGAGAAACCACAACAAAAGCTCCCCTAATTGGTCTGGATTTACTGTTTCCATCCAGACTATGAGTTTCTAGCGGGCAGAAATATTGCTAAGCTTTCTACAATGCTTATCAGGCTATATAACCACAGGAGAAAGCACAAAATCTCTAAGGCTCATGGCTACTTGTTTGGTCCTGAAACTCCTATTATCATCAAAAGCCATTCTGCAGGTATGTTTGATGATATAAACATTAGTTAATTGATATGCAGGAAAAACTTGTTGCAGGGAGGGTATGAAATAGTAAATGTCTATAATCCCAATCAGCAGAAAGTCATGAGTTCAAGGACACTCTGGACTGCTTAGAAGTCAACCTTGGCTTATACAGGGAGACCTTATGCTCAAGAACCCAAAGGAAAGAAAAAATAGAATAAAACAAGAGCTATTGCAGCCGGGATTTCTTGGGGAAAGGGCAGTCACACAAATAGAATTTGGAGCCAGACATTTGAGATCAATGCGAGGATAAAGAAGATTGATAATTGATAATAACAGAGTACAAGAGGGTAGAGTCAATGCCTGACTTCATTTTTAAAAATGTTTAGACCTCAGGTATGACACAGACTAAAAGGCCCTTTCAACTTGGCAACTTAATGATTAAAAGATTGACCATTTGATTAATAGGACTTGAGTGATTTATGGCAATCCTTCAACAAATAACTGAAGACCCTACTAAATATCGGGCACTCTGAGGGACTCTGTATGACATCTGGTTGAGGACTAAATCTAGAACTCATTTGAGCAAACCTGTTCTGATTCTGATGGTGTCCAGAGGTCAGAAAACAGATGAATGCCCGCCATTATGAATATCATCTGTGTTAACCCTATTATCATTGGACTGCAAATGTAATATCCAGTGCCTCAGGCAAATAGAAATCTCTTGGAGTAGTGGTCAGTTGGAGCCTCCTATTTTCCTCCCAAAACTCATTAGTTTTGTCAGAGATAGCCACATTTTCTCAGCAAGATATGAGAAATTGTTTTCTACAGAACCCAAACATCTCACGGAGAAAAGACCTCAAGAAGTAAATACCCCTCACATTTCTCCTAAGTCAGCACAACCAATCTTCTTAAAATGCAAACATACATGCACACAAAAAGCTCTGGATGAACCCTCTCAGTGGTATCCATGCTTAAATATAAGCAGATAACCAAAGAAGATTGATGTAAGAGAAAAGACTTGCACAACAACAGAAAAAGACAAGACAGGAAAAATATACTTTGGAGGGGACAGAGGTGAGAGGAGAGAGGAACATACACTATTCAGGAAGATGAAAAACTGAAAGAGAAAAACAAAATTTGTCCTTATTAGCCTGTGAGAGAGAGCAGCCAGAGACCCTGAATCCATAAAATTTAAATATGATTCTATTAAAGGAGTCATAACAAAGCTGAAAGAACTCTTGGAAAATAAGGATGTGATTGGAGAAATAAAAACCTAAGGATCATAAGACAGAGTAGAAGATAATCAAGCAAATATAAATACATAAAAGACTAAACAATGGATAACAAGGAAGAAAATACTAGAAAGACAGATAATTCATCCATAAATTCCAGCACCAGTGTAATAGGAAGTCTAATAAAGAAATGGGGGAAGAATAGAAAGGCAGTAATCACAGAATACTTTCTAATCTTTCCTATAAGGAAATAACCTGAGTTTCCATAGTGAGAGGCTCAGCCCAAGCTAAGTTGTAATTACAAGCTCACGCCTGTAATACTAGGTACCCAGGAGACTGAGGTGTGAGGATCATTGTTCAAAGCCAACCTGGTCAGCAAAGTCCCTGTGAGCCTTTTATCTCTAAAACTCAAAAACTCAGAAGTGGTGCTGTGGCCCAAGTGGTAGAGCAGTAGCTGTGAACACAAAAACGTTCTGGGACAGTGTCCAGGCCCTGAGCTCAAGCCCCACAACAGACAACAACAACAAAAAGATCAGTACAGGATAAAACAGACTTAAGTCAAGACTAGTGCTCAACGATGAATGATCAAAGAAATTTCCGATTTCTCCAGATGAAGAGCAAAATATACAAATGTTGTTTTTGGTGGTGATGGTATTTTTGATTTTTTCTTCTTCTGTGAGCTGAGTAAAGAAAGGGCCCAAAAAGGGAGGAAGGGAGAATAAACAAATGAACTCATGTTATTCAGTAGAAACTATGTGGAAAATGACTTATATAACTTGTGGGCAGGGAAGGCAGGGGGAAACAGAGAAAGTAAAGGAAGGGGTGACAGTTTCCAAAAGAAGAAATGTACTCATTACTTGACTTATGAAATGGTAGGCCCTCTGTACAACACATTAAAATTATATTAAAATATATCAACAATAAATTACATTAAAATTATATTTAAATTTTTGTATTAAAATTTAAATTATATTAAAATTAAAATAATATTTAAAAAGCTAAAAATTCCCCTATAGAAAAAAAAACCACATGAATACATACCAATGCTCACTCAATAGAACTTCATGAAACTTTGAAGAAAATGAAACCAGGCCTTTTAAATGAGAAGAGAAAATAATTTCTAACCCAGAGTCCTCTTCCCAAGTCAAAGGTCAATGAAGTGCAGAGATTAAACCAGTAATATTTCAGAAAACAGTTTTCCTTTCAATGTTTGTTCCTGTGTGTCTATTCTGAGAAAACTCCCCAAAGAAGCTCTTCACTATGGTCAATAGACACATGAAGAAATGCTCAATTTCTCTAGCATTCAAAGAAGAGCTAATAAAAACAACATTGAGATTCCACCTCACCCCACTTAGAATGGCTAGAATCAAGAAAGCTAATAACAAGATGCTGGAGGGGATGTGGACAGAAGGAAAGCCTACTGCATTATTGGTGAGAGTGGAAACTTGTTCAACGACTTTTGGAAAGTAGTATGGAGGTTCCTCAAAAGACTCCACATAGAGCTCCCCTATGACCCATTAATCCCACTTTTGGGGCCCAAATGATCACAAACAAGACTACACTAAAGCTACCAGCACAATTATGTTTATCTCAGCTAAGGTATGGAACCAATTCAGATGCCCTCGGTAGATGGATGGATCAAGAAAACGTGGTATATATATATACAATGAAATTCTATGCCTCCATCAGAAAGAATGATATTGCCCCATTTGTTAGGAAATGGAAAGACTTGTAAAAAATTATTAAGTGAAGTAAGCCAGGCCTAAAGAAACATAGGTCCCATGCTTTCTCTTATTTGCAATAACTGGTATGTGTCTAGGACACGCAGCAAAGGTTAAAAGCTCTGTACATATGACCATAAGATGATGTTAAGCAAAATGAACACCTAGATAGACAGTGTTTTTTTTCTTTCTAGCAATTGTTTTTAACATATTTATAATGTAGTATGTGGGTATTTTTGATTCTTTGGTATGTTCCTTTCCCATGGTATAACCCCTGTTTTCACTGTATTTGATTCTAGTGTCCTGATTCTTGTATATACATTTTTCTAATTTGGGGAGGGGAAGGGAAAAAACAAGATGCTTAAATAGGGATAGAGGTTGGCTCATTGTAACAATGACATGTACAAGACACTATGTTGAAAACAAACTTTACAACTTCAGGCACGGAGGAGGGGAGTGGGGAGAGGAGTTGGGGAGGTGGGGAGCAAAAAAACCATAGGGGAAAAACAAAGGGGGGATAACAACGCTCGATAAGAAATGTACTCATTACCTTACTCAAGCAACTGTAACCTCTGTACAATAACCCCTCTGTACAGTATCTTTACAATAAAAAAAATATATTTTATAAAAACAAGCTCTTCACCAAGATGAAAAGAGCAAAAAAGCAAGGTGATGGACATGAGGTTCAGTTGGGGAAAAGAAGAGAAGGAATTCACAAAGATGACAACAGGAGAGACCCCAATAGGAGAGCAGACAGAAAACACAGAGAGAAACAGGGACATATACAGGTTCAAACAAGACAGAAACTCAACAGGTCATAGCTCCAAAAAAATGTTCTAGAACATTTCCAGAAAGTATGCTCTTGAATGGGTTCAAGAATAGGCACTGGAATAGTCTCCAGGATTGGGTCTGGAACATATTCTAGAATCTATTGTACAATGTTTTCTACAATCAGTTGTACACTCAATATGTCTGAAAATAGTGAAGAGAAATTAGAACACATAAGGACAGTATGGCTGATGGAGGCATATTTTCATATTTAATTTAAATTTCTTAATTATATTCAATTTTAAATTACATATGTATATAATTTATACATAAATTTTATGTATACATTTACTTATATATTTATATAATTGTATATAATTTATGTGTGCATATACATGAGCATATATTATATCATACATTATATTATACATATATTGCATTATAATTACATTAAATTATATAAATATATATGTATTTATACACAAATTATATACATATATGTAGAGGCAAGTCCACAGAAAATCAAGTTAGAATCATGTCTTTGTGGCTTAGCAAAGAATGACATTCACCTAAAGTAAGCTTCCAATATTCATGCAATCACCTATGTAATACTCACAGGAATGATTCAAATGATGAAGATGGGATTTGTGCATTAAAGGGGAATTGGGGATGACCAATAACCCCTATTTCTCTTTAGTGGAGCATGTGTGCCAGAACTGGGACTTGAACTCGGGGCCTGGACCCTGACCCTGAGCTTTTGTGCTCAAGGCTAGCACTCTACGATGTGAGTCACAGCTCCACTTCTAGCTTTTTGGTGTTTAACAGGAGATAAGAGTTTCACGGACTTCTTTTCTGCCTGAGTTGGCATTGAACCATGATCCTCAGATCTCCAGCCTCCTGAGTATCAAGGACTTACAGGTGTGAGTCACCAGTCCCCAGCTGACACACCCTTTTAAAGGTACAAAATTGAAATTATTGATTACTATATATACTCAATTATCCTTGAAAGAAGTATTTGATTCTGTAAACTTTTATTCAAAATGAAAAACTATCCAGGCACCGGTGGCTCATATATTTAATCCTAGAGACTCAGAAGGCTGAGATCTGAGGATCTTAATCTGAAGCAAGAAGAAGCTGGAAGCGGAGCTGCGTCTCAAGTGGTCAAACTAGGCTTGAGCAAAAGAAGCTCAGGGACAGCACCCAGGCCCTAAATTCAACCTCCAGGACAGGCACAAAAATATTTAAAACCATATTTAGATGCATGGAACTGAATGCCCTAAATTTAAGCCCAAGGAAAGGCACAAAATATATTTAAAAATACATTTAGGTGCATGGAACTGAATATGAAGCTTATATATAAACCCCACCATCTAGAGCCAAGTGATTTTTGACCATGCCCAGAAAAGACAGGCAGGTACTGGAAAAGTTACAATCTTTTCAATACATGAGACTGGAGAAATTAGATATCTTGCGTGCAGATGAATAAAATCAGATCCCTACCTCTAGCAGTTTTAAAAGAAGAAATCAACTCAAATGGATCCATGATTTAAATAAAGATTTGAAACTGTGTGATTATGATGTTTATATGTATTTCAATCAGGTAATACTTTATTTTCCTCACACATTTTCTTTTGAGACTAGGACTCAAATTTGGTATCTGATGTTTTTGCTCATTGGCTGGTGCTCTATCACCTGAGCCATGCCTCCAACCCCAAACACCATTGCTCTATGACAATTGCAAATTAGGGACAAGTACTGGGAAAAGCAGATTAGCACATTACTTACAGGAACTCACAAAGGATCAAGGCCATCACAGGCCAAGTCCCTATAGAATAATGAGATGGGATTGTTTTTACAAACAAATGACTCTCACACTCTTACCTTTCCTTCTGGCCTCCTCAATTAGAGCCAAGCAGCTTTTGGTTACATTCATATAGGTGGACTTTCTTCTCTAAAACCTTTTTCTTATTAGACAACTTAAAAAATAAAAATAATCCAGCTGCTGGTAGCTCACACCTGTAATCCTAGCTATTCAGGAGGCTGAGATATGAGGATTGAGGTCCAAAGCCAGCCCACGAAGGAATGTTTCCGAGACTCTTATCTCCAATAAACCATCAGAAAACTGGAAGTGGTATTGTGGCTCAAAGTGATAGATAGCTAACCTTGAGCTGAATAGCTCAGGGACAGTGCCCAGGCTCTGAGTTCAAGCTCCACGACTCACAAAAAAAACAAAAAGCAAAAATACCTTTATGAGTACACAGATGAACAATAACACTTTCACTAAGCTCCCTTCAAAAAAAGGACAGAATACAAACATATATAGTAGCACAAAAGAATTTTTTAAATGAAGTTGTAAGTCATTTTTAGAGATAACAGGATATTCCTTCCACATACTAGAAAATGGGTTTTGCAAGATTGGCCAAAAGAAGGAAAATTGTAAGGAAAAAATAGTCTCATACAGTAGGATGCTTCAGAAGACAATATGGAAACAGCTATAACAAATTAAATCACATTTCTGAATCAGCAGTTTCTTCACTAAGCATTTAGCCTAAAGTATGCCAAGGAAATTGTAGAGCTGAATATAAAGCAACCAGAAAAGAAAAAAAAAACCCACAAGCATCTGTCAATATCAAACGGGGCTAGACACCTGTGGCTCACACCTGTAATTCCAGCTACTCTGGAAGCTGAGATCAGAAGATCAAAATTTGAAGCCAACCCAGTCAGGAATGTCTGTGAGATCTTATCTCCAATTAACCAACAAAAAGTAGAAGTGGAGCTATGGCTCAAGTGGTAGTGCTAGACCCCAGTACTGACACACACACACAGAGCCATTGGGTTGCATCATTAAGTATTGCACATCCCTACAATATTATCCTGAACAATCTTTAAAAAGAATAAATTCAACATATCGCACTGGCACAGAAAGGCTTCTAAGATAAATGGTTTAGCTAAGAAAATCAAGTTTCTACAAAGAACACCCTCATATTTTTTTACGTGTCCCCAAACTGCTTTCCAGAAAGGAAAAGCTGTCACTTTGGAGAGAGGCTAGAGCTCAGGAGGAAGAACTTTGGTTGGCTGCTATTTGGTTTTGTGCTGTTGGATGAACTCCGGGCCTCATATATATTAGACAAATGCTTTACCATAAAGCTATACTTCCAGCCTTTGCTTGGTTTCTAAGCCTTTTGAAATGTATTTTTTTTGCGGGGGGGGGGTCCGGTCTGGAGCCTGAACTCTGGGCCTGGGCGCTGTCCCTCAGCTCTTCAGCTCAAGGCTAGCACTCTACCACTTGAGCCACAGCACCACTTCCGGCTTTTTTCTTTTTGCTTATGTGGTGCTGAGGAATCAAACCCAGGGCCTCATGCATGCAAGGCAAGCGCTCTACCACTGAGCCACATTCCCAGTCCCCTTCTAAGCCTTTTGAAAGGTTTAGTGGCCCACCATAACTAAGGATCATTTCTTTATTTTTTTATTTTTTGGGGGGTGGGGTCCGGTCATGGGGCCTGAACTCTGGGGCCTGGGCGCTGTCCCTCAGCTCTTCAGCTCAAGGCTAGCACTCTACCACTTGAGCCATAGCGCCACTTCCTACTTTTTTCTTTTTGCTTATGTGGTGCTGAGGAATAGAACCCAGGGCTTCAGTCATGCAAGGCAAGCGTTCTACCACTGAGCCAACTTCCAAGCCCTCATTTATTTATTTTTAAATCACCAATTGTAAAGGGAGAGATCATGCATGAAAAGCAATGGATTAGTTCTGGCTCCAAGGATGAAAATGGCTTTCTGAACTTTTATTCAAAAATTAGCAAGAAGCTGTGTGCCGAGTCATGCCTATAATCCTAGCTACTCAGGAGGCTGAGATCTGAGAATACTGGGCACACAAATCTGGGAGGCTGTTATTTCCAATTAAGCAGCACAAGAAAGTACAGGTATGGATAAAGTGGTAGAACACCAGCCTGGAGCAACAAAGTTGAACAAGAGCAAGTAGAAGGTTCTAAGTTCAAGTTTCAGTACTGGCATGCGAGTGCGTGCGGGCGTGCACGTGCGCATGCATGCGCACACACACACAGACCCACAGACACACAGACACACAGACACACACACACACATGGTTAGCAGCAATCTCGAAACTAAACTTTCAGACTCTTGCTGACTACCCTGGAGGAATGGTAGCACTTGTTTCTTCTCATCTTTTAGAAGAGGTCAAGGACTATTGGCTGCTACCAGTAGCTAGGCATCAGCAACTTGCTCAATACATGCATTAACAAATGGGAGTTGAATGAGGAAATGCCTGCCAAACGTGCCAGAAGGAGGTGACCGCCCTTCCCTGAGGGAGCTAAGGCCCTCTGTCCCCCAGAGAAGTGACACCTCACCCCTGAATCCTCATCTGGGACGAAGGTGACTGTCGCACTGACTCCATTATCTGGCATGATGGATGAGGAGGGTCGGAACATAAACAGAAGGCTTCTGCAGTGGTGGCTTCTATTGTCTTTCTGAACACATCGTGCAGCTGGCTGGCTGTCAGGTGCAGGGCCCAGGAATTTGTGATAATCCCTAAGCAGAAGCAACCTCTACAAGGCTGGTTTGGCAATAGCCCAGGGACCAGAGCCAAATTCTCACTCTCCTTGAAGCTGTAGCTCCTCCTGCACCAAAGCAGAAGAAGGAAGAGGCCCTAGAGTCTCTTTCTCTCATGGGACCTGAATATATCACTGTTGTTGAGACAATGTCCACCTGGGCGACCCAGATAGCTTCACCAGGCTCAGCCCTGCCAAGAGATACACAGGGATTTGCCACCCATCTCAAGATGCCAAAATTCATGTTTCCAACAACCAGGCAGAGCTCTGCAGCTGATATGGCAGTCCAGGAAGAACAAGTATGACTGATGGAGCCCATGAGGCATGATTCTATTCCCCAGCTTTGCTGCTTGTCAGTGAGTTAATCTTGGACAAGCTGCTTAATCTGTGTCTCCATTTCTTAACAATAAATTGACAAGTGTGTGTATGTGTATGTGTGTGTGTGTGTGTGTAAGTGCATGTGTGTGTATGTGTGTGTGCATCTGACAGTCTTAGAGCTTGAACTCTGGACCTAGGCACTGCTCCTGAGTTTTCTTGCAGATCAAGGTTGGTGCTGTACATAAAGCTCTTTATTTTTGGTGGTTAATTGGAGATAAGAGGCTCTCAGATTTGTCTGCCCAAGCTGGCTTCAAACCATGATCCTCAGATCTCAGCTAGAATTGTAAGTATAAGCCACTGGCCCACAGTTTGGCAATTTTTATAAAAGACAACTGCTTTGATCATAGGCTTGTTGTGAGAAAGGAAGGAGATAGGCCATTTGTTGAGGCCACTGTGTAACAGGCAGTTCAGGAAGTAAAATGGGATCCTATTTATGATCAAAGAGATTGCATCTGGTGATCATATCACACATGGCTTCTTGAAAGGGTAAGGGATTGGGAAGAAGATGGCTAAAACATTCTTCACCAAATGGAGGTGGCCAGGAATGAACAAAAGGAACCACAGAAACAGGAGAAAAGGACGAAGTGGTAACCATAGTCTGGCACCAGTGGCACATGTCTGTAATCCTAGCTACATGGGAGGCTGAGATCTGAGGAGAGATCTGAGATCTGAGATCTCATCATTCAAGCTCAGCCTGGGCAGGAAAATGTATGAAACTCTTTTTGTCATTTAAGCACCAAACACATACAGACACACACTCACACACACTCACACACACACACACACACACACACACACACACACACACACACACACACACACACCAGAGGTAGAGCTGTGGCTCAAGTTATAGACAGCACTCTGAGACAACACTCAGGCCCTGAGTTCAAGCCCCAAAACCAGCACCAAGAAGAAAAAAGAGAGAGAGAGAAACAGAACCATGCCCAGAGATGATGTGTGGTTTATGGGTCAGCAGGAAAACTATTGAACAGAGAACTGAAGAAGATGCTTGTCTTAGAGTCTCTGAGTACCAGCAGAGCAATCCAACACTGCACTTCTGAAAAAGTCACTTGACAATACCTTGCTTAGCACAGGGGACAGAAGACGCTAACAGAGCTAAAAACAAGAAATCAACATCCCTGGCTCTTTCTCCCTCCTTTCTTCTCCAACCCTGCACTTCTTAGCTAAACCACCAGCTGCCCACAGAGGCTAATTCTCTAGAGAGATGTATGCATTCTATGGCTGTATCTAAAAAAATGTCCCCGGGTGTATTCATTTCACCTGTTTCTGCATGGTGAGTGGGGAGCCAGACAGTTCTTTGCTTCCCAAATTAACATGCGCTGCTACACTGGATTTGGCCACCAGGGGCGCTGTTCGCTGAGAGCCCTGCCCACAGAATTTCCACAGGCCACTCAAGTACCTTCCCTGGGCCTTTGGCTTCCCTACCCCAAAAACTCAGCATGAAGGAATGATTGTCAGTCCACATTCTCTACAACCAGATGCTTTCACCATTATTGACCATATTCCAACCACCTCATCTATTAGGATCCCGTCCATCTTTCTACCATTTCTCTCACATTTCTTTTTTTCTTTTTTGGCCCGGTCGTGGGGCCTGAACTCTGGGCCTGGGCGCTGTCCCTCAGCTCTTCAGCTCAAGGCTAGCACTCTACCACTTGAGCCACAGCGCCACTTCCGGCTTTTTCATTTGGCTTATGTGGTGCTGAGGAATCAAACCCAGGGCCTCAGGTATGCAAGGCAAGCACTCTACCACTGAGTCACCTTCCCAGCCCCTCACATTTCTATGACCTTTTTAATTACAAAGAAATCAATAGAAGAAAAATAAAGCCAAAACAAAGCATTACGAAACTCTGAATCCTTTCCATCTCTTTTCCACTTGGAGGAGAAACTGGTGGTGTTCAGGAGAAAGGAATTGAGGTTCTCATGAAACTACAAGAAGGAAAGAGGGCTGACAAGAGAAAGAAAACCATTCTCAAACATGAATGCAGGGCTTGAAATGCAGGGCTTAGTGGTAGAGTGCTTGCCTAGCATTCATGAAGCCCTGAGTTTGATTCCTCAGGACCATATACACAGAAAAAGCTAGATATGGGGCTGTGGCTCAAGTGGTAGAGTGCTAGCCTTTAGCAAAAGGATCTCAGGGACAGTGCCCAGGTCTTGAGTTCAACACCCAGGTCTGACAAAAAAAAAAAAAAAAAAAGAATCCAGCTAGGTGTCAGTGATACACACCTTGTAATCCTAGCTCCTCAGGAGGCTGAGATCTGAGAATCGCTGTGCAAAGTTTTATTCCTTTTGCCCAGAGAAACTGACACCCATTTATCTCAAGGAAAAGCAACAAAGACCTTTCAGTGATGCTGTAGGTCTCTAAGTTTGAAGCCTCCCCACCCCTACTTCTGAGGGACATGAAGGAGACACAAAGCTACTGTGCAGATGGCATTATCTCTGAAGAATATCCGGCTATTGTGGGAAGGAGAGGCACAGGGGATCAGGGATGGAGATGCTCTACAAAGCGCATTCTGTTGGAGATCAAAGAAGGATCGCTTCAGAGCAACTTCACATGTGGAGAATCCAAAAAGGAACTTATGTCAAGAAGGAGGAAACCCAGACTTCCCCTTTGTGGCCATCAAAGAGATGCCAGGATCTCTGCTGTGTGCTTTTCCATTTTATCACATACTGCCTGGGTCCTATAATAGCCCATGCTATGTAACCTTCACCACTAAATGCCCATGAGAATTCACCTCATGTGAAGGTAAACTCTACTTTGTACTGTGTGGGTTATGGACCTAAGCAGGATATAAATCCATCCAAGACATGCTTACAATCTGAATCAGAAGCAAAAACAAAAACAAAAAACAAAACAAAAAAACATGGCATGAATCTGAATGCTGGCGGCTCGTGCCTATAATCCTAGCTCTTCAGAAGGCTAAGATCTAAGTACCTCGGTTTGAAGCCAGTCTAGGCAGGAAAGTCTGTGAGAGCCTGATCACCAATCAACCAGCAAAGAATTGGGAACAGGGGCTGGGAAGGTGGCTTAGTGGTAGAGTGTTTGCCTAGCATGGCTAAAGCCCTGGGTTCAATTCCTCAGTGCCACATACACAGAAAAACCAGAAATAGCACTGTAGCTCAAGTGGGAGAACCCTAGCCTTGAGCAAAAGAAGCTTAGGAACAGTGCCCAGGCCCTGAGATCAAGCCCCACGAGTGGCAAAAAAGGGTTGGAAATGGAGCTGTGGTCGATATGGTAAAGTACAGTCTTAAGCAATAAAAGCCAAATGAGAGCTCCAGGCCCTGAGTCTAAGCCCTAGTACTAGCACAATTATAAATGTGCGTGCGTGCGTGCGTGCGCACGTGCGCGCGCACGCGCGCACACACACACACACACACACACACACACACACACACACAAAGTTTAGAGGGAGGAAGAAATGAATTAGAAAAGGTTGAGAGACGGTTTAGATGATATGAATTCCTGCTGCTCTTGTCACCCCAGTGAGTCAGGCAAAAATTCGATTTCCTTTCCAGCTATGCTGACTCACTTCTCTAGAGGTAGAGATAGGAGAACCATAGTTGAACGCTAGCCAAGGCAAAATTTAGTGAGAACGAGAAGAGGTGGAAGAGGAAGAAAAGGAGGAGGAGGAGGAAAAGGAGGAGGAGGAGGAGGAAGAGGAGAAGGAGGAGGAGGAGGAGGAGGAGGAGAAGGAGGAGTAGGAGGAGGAGGAGGAGGAGGAGGAGGAGGAGGAGGAGGAGGAGGAGGAGGAAGGAAGGAAAAGACACTGGTGGCTCACATCTGCACTCCTAGCTATTCAGGCGGTTGAGATATGAAGATCAAATTCCCAGCCAGCCCAAACAGAAAATCCTCTATGTCTTATATCCAACCGCCCAGCAAAAGGCAAGAAGTAGAGGTGTGGCTCAAGGGGTAGAACGCCAGCCTTGAGCCTCAAAGCCCTGAATTCAAACTTTAATACAAATTCTTAAAAAAAATCAAGACATGATAATGCATGACTATAATCCCAGCTACTCTGGAGGCAAAAGTAGAATGACTGTGGTCCAAGGTCAGTAGGAGTAAAAACATGAGACCCCTATCTGAGGGAAACAAAGAAAGAAAGAAAGAAACCCTAAAAGTAAACAGGACTGAGGGTATAGCTAACATAGTAGAATACTTGCCTGGTAAATGTGAGACTTTAAATTCAATCCCAAGGGCCACAAAATAATCAAGTTCTGTTTCTGGTTTCTTAGGTATCTTTGGGAAGGTATGTGGAAAAGAGATTTCCCGAATAGAAAAGAGAACCCTCTGGACACTGGTGGCTCATGCCTGTAATCGTAGCTACTCAGAAGGCTGAGATCTGAGGATCACAGTTCAAAGCCAGCCAATGCAGGAATATCTGTAAGACTCATCTCCAATTAACCACCAGAAAACCAGAAGTGTGTTGTAACTCAAGTGGTAGGGCACTGAAGAGCTCAAGATCAGTACCCAGGCCCAGAGCTCAAGTCCCATGACTGAAAAATAAAAAGAAAGAAAAAGAAAGAAAAGGGAACCCTACCAGATTCTCCATGCCCCACTGTGACCCCTGAGGAACTCAGATTAACAATACAAGCTTGAAGTCATCCACAAAACCTCACACAAGTTAGCTGACAGTATCTTGCCAGTTGCCAGGAGTGGGAAAATTTGACGGCTTCTTACAGAGAATTAGGGCTTTCGTAGGTGACCTTCATGCCTCTATGTGGGTTGGAGCCCCTTATTCACAAACCGGTCACCTGGATGAAGGGTTACCTAACAACTTCTCAATTATCCTTTGGTTGTTTTTCTTCATTTTGCTACTATTATGCAAGACTGGCACAGTGGATCTGGATTGGCAAAGGGGTTTTGTGACATGGAAGTCTGCTCCTCATGATCGTATTTAAGATAATCATTCTGGTCATAGATTTACCAAAAAAAGGCACTTTTTATTCCCACACCTATTTACTTCTCTGGAGCAGAAATCTTTACTCTACATGTGGAAAAAAGAAAAAACGAAAGTGTTAGAAAGAAAGGTCTGTGGGTTCTTGAAACAGTTTTTGATTCAACTTCTTGTGGTTATAATGATTTTTCCACCAATTATTATTATTTGTTGTTGTTGTTGATGTGGGGCTTGAACTCTGGTCCTGGGCGCTGTCCCTCAGCTCTTCAGCTCAAGGCGAGCACTCTACCAGTTGAGCCATTGTGCCACTTCCAGTTTTGGTTTATTGGAGATAAGAGTCTCATGCACTTTCCTGCCCAGGCTGGCTTTGAACCAGGATCCTCAGATCTCAAGCCTCCTGAGTAGCTAGGTTGACAGGCGTGAGCCAGTAGCTAGGACTGTTTATTTTTTTTTTTAGCCTGATTATACCCTCACTCCTAATTCCAGCTTAATTTTTTGAATCTATTTTCTAGCTTCCCTATCACCTTACCCTGCCTATATTATCCCAACTATGGATTCTTTTTTATTGTAATAGATGGAATAAAATGACAACCATTTAGTAGAAATCATATCTTGAATTTGTGGGTAAGGGGTTTGGAGGGTATGTTCATGCACAAGTTTGCCAGTCCTGGGGCTTGAACTCAGGACTAAGCACTGTCCCTTGATGAAGGATAACACCCTACCACTTGAGTCATAGCTTCCCTTCTGGCTTTTTGGTGGTTCATTGGAGATAAAAGTTTCATGGGCTTTCCTGCCTGGGTTGGCTTTGAACCACAATCCTCATATCTCAACCTCCTGAGTAGCTAGGTTGACAGGCGTGAGCCACCAGTACTTGGCTCATATCTTGAATTTTCAATGTGAATCTTTTCTCAGGCTGATGAATGGGATTTTCTCCTGCAAAGCTGAACAGAGATGGTACCTACAGTTCAGATCAGCCCAGCAATTCTGAGAGTTAATAACTAACCACTCTAGCACATTGTTGCTAGCCAAAGATATCCAGTAGCCAGGGTGAATTAAACACATTTTCCAACACACAATATTTTTTGCTTATAATCATCTTTTCACATACAACTCCATTTCACATTAGGGAGCACCTGAGAAAACTCAAACAGGGCTGGGGAAAAGAATAAATAAAAAAACAATTACAATTCGGGCACTGATGGCTCACAACAGTAGTCCTAGCTACTCAGGAGATTAGGATTGAGGATCAAGGTTCAAAGCCAGCCTAGTCTGGAGTGTTCCTATGACTTTTATCTCCAATGAACCACCAAAAAGCCAGAAGTGGAAGTGTGGCACAAGTGGTAGAATATTAGCTTGAGTAGAAAAATTCAGAAACAGTGCCCAGGTCCTGAGTTCAAGCCTCAGGACCAGAACATGCACCCGTGTGTGCACACACACGTGTACACACACACACGCACACACACACACACACACATAATGGCTCACCATTTCCTTCCCAAGATACCTGGCTCCAGAAAGCACCACAGCATCACTGTTTGCAGTGCCTATGAGACAATCTGCATCCTATAAAAGACAAGCGATGTGTTTTGATCAAATGTTTGCTCTAGTATGTAAAGCATGGTTAGCTTGACAATGAAGGCCACCCGTATGAAGCACTAAGCACTGTCCTGTATGAAAAGTTTGCCATGTATGTCAATTCACTTCATCCTAGCAGTAATTAGCTTGAAAGGAATGCCATGATACTCTTATTTAAGAGCAGAAAGTTGAGAATGAAGGAATACAGTAGCTCACTCATAAACAGTCCTTAAGATGGTGGCAAGCCTGTAACCTGGGTAACCTAGTTCTGAAATCATGTTCCAAAAGTAATGACCTCATCATAATGACCTCACATTTCTAGTTGACCACGAATTCAGGGAGGGGCAACGATATGTACCAGGGGCAGGCAGCCAATGTGATGATCTTGGTGATGGGCTGGACGTAATTGGTTGTGAAATAACCAAAAAACAACTTGGAACACATAGGAGTGAATTCACCAGGAGCATCTGCTCCATGTCTCAGCAGGAAACAAAATACCCCATGGAAAGCCCAGTATTAGTAGCTCATGCCTGTCATCCTAGCTATTCAGGCAGCTGAGGTTTGAAGATCAATATTTGAAGCCAGCCTGGGCAGAAATGTCTGTGAGACTCTGATCTCCAATTGACCAAAAAGCAGGAAGTAGAGCTGTGGCTCAAGGGGTAGAACACAATTCTTGAGTGGACTCAAAACAGGCAAAGAGACCCAAATCTAAGTACTTGCATACACACACACACACACACACACACACACACACACACACACACACACACACACACACACACACACACACACACACAAATTCCAACTGGAAGAAAGAAGTGATGGGTAGGAGGTTAAAGAATAAACAAGGGCCACTGAGCCACATGGAGATTGGCAGCAAAAGAGAGCTGTGGATTCCCCAAGGCCAAAGGAGATGAAAGCTCAGAAGTGTTATCAGAGTCCACAGAGATTTGTGCACAAGGGACCGTCCATCAGGGACCACACAGATGGAAGCCATGATGATCACCAATGTCACACTGAATCAAGAAAGCAATAGAGAATGGCCTAGGCCTCCTTCCTGCCTCCCACTGACCCAGCCCATCAAAACACATCTAAGTGTGATATTTAACTGGCCCCTTTCCATGTGAGACCAACCAGCAAAACTCATCCAGGTGAAGTGTCCTAGAAGGACCAATCTCCCAGGAGAGAAAATGGGTCAGAAGAGCTTCAAAATAGTTGGAGAGAGCTGAAAACTCAATCACATAGAACAGCTTTGGCTGAGGAATGGTAACCAGTCGGAATAGAATAGAACCTTCAACCTTCAACGTACAACGTGAATGGTTGACACCCGCAGAGAAAGGAGAGGTTCCCCTCTGCTCCACTGAGCAGCATCAAGCAGTGTTCTCGTCATTTGAATGAAGGTCAAGCACATCTCTACCAAATCTGTAGAAGAGTGTGCTGTAGCATACTGCTTTATTTTGTTTTTGTCTTCTCTGGAGGCTGGCACTGGGACATCAACTCAGGGTCTGGGAGTTGTCCCTGAATCTTTTTTGCTTTTTGTTGTTGTTGTTGTTTTGTTTTGCTCAGGGCTACCACTTTCCCACTTGGGCTACAGCTCCATTTCTAGCTTTCTGGGGAGATTAATTGGAGATAAAAATCTCATGATGGGCCTGGGGAGGTGGCTCAGTAGTAGAGGGCTTGTCTTGCATGCCTGAGGCCCTGGGTTCAATTCCTCAGCACCACATAAGCTAAAAGAAAAGAGCCAGAACTGGCACTGTGGCTCAAGTGGTAGAGTGCTAGCCTTGAGCTGAAGAGCTGATTGACAGCGCCCAGGCCCAGAGTTCAGGCCCCACAACCGCTCCCTCCCCCCAAAAAAATCTCATGATGGACTTTCCTCCTAGGCTAGCTTCGAACCATGATCCTCAGATCTCAGTTTCTTAAATACTAGGATGACAGGTGTGAGCCACCAGTGCCCAGCTACAGGTGGAGGTTTTTGCAGGGGTAATTAAAGTTAACGGTATCATGGACCTTCTTTTGCAGGTTGGCTTTGAACTTCGATCCTCAGATCACAGTCTTCTGATTAGCCAGGATTACAGGTGTGAGCCACCAGCACCAGGCTATGCTGAGTTTCTCAGCCCACTGCTGAACTTTTATAAGAAAATCTTCCCTATAGCTATGGGTCCAACATTTCCTAGTTTTGTAACTGTGCAATGTTTGCACAGGTCCAGCTGGTCTAATCTCACCAGAGATTGCTGAGCGAAATGTTGCCCAGCGCACCAGCCTCAGGTCTCTGCCAGTGTCATGGAGCTGAGCTCTTTTCTCACCTCTCCCTGACTTTGGAAGCAATGATTTACTTCCTGGCTACATTCAGCCTGACAGCTAGTATCTCATCACAATGCCAAACTTTGACCTCTCTGGAGGACACTGTCTCCTCCCAAGCCCAAAGATGGTATATTCAGAGTTCTGAGGATTCCTTCCTATGACATGTGAAATGAGAAATCTATCCCAGATGGAAACTTCCTGCTTTGAAAACTCGCCTTATTGGTGTTATTTAATTGGATGAGCAGTTGGCCCTATCTCTGCTGTTGGATGATTCTAGTGGTTCCAGGACAGGGGGTTGTGTTTTGTAAGTCAATCTGCATCAGAGGTTGGCCCGGTAAATTCCTTAGCTTCTTTGAACCTCTGTTTCCTCTTCTACCAAGTGGGAGACGTTAATGCCAACAACTCAAAAGAATCCATTGAGAGAAGTTGTTGAAATCATCCTAAATTCTACTAAATAATGGCTGTTATGATCAATAAAGTTAAAATGATACACATTCTTTCTGGGAGAGGGGGTGAAATATCAGACAGACAGGAAAATATCAATCTGCTTTTATTTCCCCTTTTGGCTGGAAGAATGGAGCAAGGCTTGCTGTAGTTAGAACCCTCAGGAGAATCTGGATCATAATAAGCAGATGATCTGCTCAGGGATGCAGGCAGCAAACTCCACTGAGCCATTTGGGTGAGTGGAGATGAAGTTCCAGGAAATGTAGCACCCCCTTTCCCCTCCCCCCCCCAAAATCACCTTTTTGGCCTTTCAAATGTTGCGAAGTTGGAGGCATAGAAATGGAGGGACAAAGGGTGAACCAATGCTGTAACAGTACTCAATGGACACTTTTAAATGAACTAGCCAACTTACTGGTGGAGATGGGAAGGTAGGGAACACTGCAAAGACCATGGGAAGGGGTGACCACTGGCCAAGAAGAACTGTCCTCATGACTTTATTTATGGAACTGTAACCCCTCTGTGCATCATCTTTATAATAACAAGGAATTTTTTTCTTTTTCTGGCAGTCATGGGACTTGAACTCCTGGCCTGGGCGCTGTCCCTCAACTCTTCAGCTCAAGTCTAGCGCTCTACCACTTGAGCTACAGCGCCACTTCTGAATTTCTGGTGGTTTATTGGAGATAGGAGTCTCACAGACTTTTCTGCCTGGGCTTTCTTTGAACCGAGATCCTCATATCTCAGCCCCCTGAGTAACTAGTATTACCAGAGTGAGCCACCAGCCCCCGACTACAATGACATTTTTTAATGGTAGCAATTTTCAACTCCAGCTATCTGTTCCTCCAGATGCAGAATGAAACCATCTACTCTTTAAATGATGACAACTAATTTGTGTGTGGTAGTGGGCACTGAAACTTGAACTCAGGGTTTCATGCTCTGCTTTAGCTTTTTCTTAAAAAATCAAGATTGGTGCTCTACCAACTTGAGCCACACCTCTTCCTCTGGCATTTTTGCTGATAAATTGGAGATAAGAGCCTCTCCAATTGGTCTGCTCAGGCTGGCTTTGAACCTTGATCCTCAGATCTCAGCCTCTTGAGTAGCTGGGATGACATGTGTGAACCAGAGGCAACAGACCTGACAAACTAATTTGAAAGTCTAAAATCTTCTGTGAGTCAAGCAAAACCATCGGTGGGTAACAATCTGGGGGATCTATAGCACAATATAATTTCATCATAATATTGTCTCTTTTAAACACACACACACACACACACACACACACACACACACACACACACACACATACACACACACACATAAACACAAGCAAAGGCAGAGATACCCATGTACCCAAACTTCCACAACCAGTTGGTATTTCTGTGGATGAAATAATCATGGAATTTTCTCCTTGATCTCTTTTCTACTCTACATTTGGCAATGGTCAAGGCTCCTACTCTAGTTGCCTATGTTCTGCATTTGTGTATTTTCTGTCCCGCTGAACTCATCAAGAATCATTTCCAATGCAGTCTTCTGCCCAGTGTTTACTGGCAGTAATCATAGTTCAAAGTGATACATGCAGCTCAATTCTAACACGTTGAGGGAGCGACAGGCATGGGGTGACCAAACAACTCCAGCCCCCAGGCAGGACAGAAACCCAGTCTGAGCAACAACCTTTTGCTGATGACCTCTTTCTAAACAGCAAAAGCATATGATCATGCTTCTCTGCTTATGAAAATAGTACTGTTTGGGACTAAAATACACTTTCAGGTAGTTAAATGAATACACTGTATTGAGCACTGTTAGAGGCAGGGCCTAGACGAGAGACTTCCCATGAGATATCTTTGCAATCACCAAGTGAGTTAAACATTATCTTTGTTCCCCTTAAGTAGACCAGAAAACTGAAGAACAGGAGACGAGACAGAAGGAATAAGTCAGCCTGATGCAGAAACCAATGTGGTTCCCCATCCCACGTGTCTTCCATCTTTGGAGCAGCGAAAGAGACGTGTGGTCACACGATCACATGATCTTCTGGTCATGTAATCATGTGGTCTCCTTCCTGAAGATGTGGAGGAGAGATCAACAGAAAGCATCAGCTGCCCTGTGCCATTTTTGTCTGTGAAACAAGATTAGGCAGGTGACCTATTCCAGGATTCAGGCAGCATGGATCCTGGAGCAAAATTCCATGGAAGGAATTTGGGGACTATATTTCTCAGTACTTGCCTCAGTCCTTGGTATTTCTTCATTTGACTCTCCTGGGAGTCTGGCCTCAAAGGGCATACCCAAATCCCCCCTATGGCAAGAAAGAAGGGCCAGCATTGGACTTGTGCTTATGATATTACAGGATTATGAAAGAATGAATGCATTAGGGGATGAATGAAATGATATAAACACTTGGTAAATTGGTTCCAACTCTCCAGTGACATTTGATATACATAAGCAAAGATTTCAAAGAGAAGCTTTTCCATTTTAAGCTTAAAATAAAATCAGCAGAGCCAGGTGCCTGTGGCTCACCTCTGTCATTCTAATTACTCAGTAGGCTGAGATCTGAGGATCGCAGTTCAAAAACAGCTTGGGTAGGGCAGCCTATGAGACCCTTCTTTTTAATTAACTACCAAAAGAATCCACCAGGGCTGGGAAGGTGGCTCAGTGGAAGAGTGCTTGCCTTGAATGCCTGAGGCCTTGGGTTCAATTCCTAAGCACAACATAAGCAAAAAGAAAAAAGCCAGAAAGTGGGGCTGTGGCTCAAGTGGTAGAGCGCTAGCTTTGAGCTGAGGGACATCACCCAGGCCCAGAGTTCAGGCCCCACGACCAGACCCTCCAAAAAAAATTAAACAAAAGAAACCACCAGATGTGGAGATGTGACTCAAGTGGTAGAGTACAGGCTTGAGCAAAAAATAATTCAGGGGCAATGTCCAGGACTGGTACAAAAAGAAAAAGCAAGAAAACAAACAAAAAAATAACCAATAATAAGCAGAAAGCCCACAAGGGTGAAAACAAAGGTGGGGTGAATAAATCTTTTCAATGCTAACAAAGCAAATGTTCCCAGAGAAGGATAAATGAGTAGATAAACCTATTGGAAGCTTCTATTCTGGATGCTTGGGTCTCTGCAGAGAACAGAAATTTTAGAAAAAGAAAAAGCAAAGAAAGATGGAAAAGGAAGTAGGAGGCGGGCTTCTCTCTGTAGCTTCACCTCTTCCTCTTCCTCCCTGTCACTCTAATGCCTTCCTCCAAGTCCATTCATCCCCAGGACCTAGGTTTGCTCAGATAAGGGATTTGCAGAGAAAGAACTCTCCCTATCTCTCCCCTGAAGAAGAAAAGTTCTTCCCACTTAACTCTCTGCCAGTGTTCCATATGTGATCTGCTTGACAAACAAAAATACACTGAATTTTTAAAAAGGGTAGTGGCAGCCCAAACAGCTATCTGTTCAACCCCAGAGAATTTTTCTCAGCCAGGGCTGGTTTTCTAAATCCCTCTTATCAATGATTGGCTCAGCAATTGGCCAGGTGACCCATTTCTGGCCAATGAGGGAATGCATGGCATGTCAAGGGTGTAAAGGTGGAGGGGAGAAGTTTTCCGTCTCTGTGAAGCAGCGGCAGGCAATGTCTCCTAGAGCAAGGCCACCCATCTTATTCCCAAAGATGGACTTAATATGTTGAATAGATATGCCAAAATAAACCATGATGCATCCCCACCCAGCTACTCTCTGCATCTTACCTTGACACATCCCTCCTTCTGTACCTGCACATGGTATATATCTGATGTGGTATATGTTGTTTATTTAAATTCATTTGTGCCAGGGGGTTCTGTTCATGGTAGCCAGAAGCCTCCAAAGTGATGAAACAACTCCTTTCCCCTCCTGACCACATGGATTCACTCACTGGCCCTAAAAGTTTGGGCAGCTTGGCTATCACCAAAGACTGTGAACAACAGAAGTGGGACCCAAAAAAAAGGAGGAAAGAGATAAAGCAGCCTTGGGGGGACGGGTGTGGCTATGCTCTGAGCCTCCCTCTCAAATTGAGAAAAAGGTGAGTCTTTCCAATTCTGTATTCCAAGACAAGTTCCACGTAAGCCTCTAGCAGGGGACAAATCTTCAGCACAATGGACAGAGCTCTCTGAAGGAATGACTGAAGAGCTTCCAGCAGCTCTGCTGTACCCACTGAGTAGCCCCGGAGTCTGTGAATCACTGTCTCCACATGATTTCTTCTCTTACTCAGAGATGCAAAGGTTGAGGCAAGACTGGTCACGATTATGCTTGAAATGTGTTCCCAAAGTGTCTGGTAGATAAATTTTGTTTTTTCTACCTTAGGCCTGAGTAAATGAGCTGTGATTCGAGACCAGAGGTAGTAGCCGCATCAGACTGTTGGTGTGAGCTAGTGATAACACTTGCATTGTTAAAGCAGCGTTCAAAAGAAGAGGAAGGAAGAAGAGTGGGTACAGAGATCCTAGGATCCACAAAGTCTAAGATGTTTCTTGTCTGTGCTTTTTGGTGGATTAACTTTGTTTGTCCTGAGTAATAGCCTAAAGTTCATCTGTCATAAGCAGCCATCAAAGATAAATAAAGCCAGGAGCCAGTGCCTCACATCTGTAATCCTAGCTACTCAGGAAGCTGAGATCTGAGGGTCGCAGAGCCAGCCTAGGCAGGAAAGTCCATGAGATTCTTATATTCCATAAACCACCAGAAAACCAGAAGTGGCACTATGGTTCAAGTGGTAGAGCACTTGTCGTGAGCTGAAATGCTGAGGGACAGTGTTCAGGCCCAGAGTTCAAGCCCCACAACCGGCCAAAAAAAGAGATAAATAAAAGAGTCCTGTGTGCTGAAATGAAAACAAAAATGTTCAGCAAAAATGGAGGAAGTCTACACACACCATGAGTGGCCTAATTACTGTTGTGTTAAAATACTGGGGGAGAAAGAATTTATTAGATTCCTGCAAATAAAATGTTGAAGTAAGCACTCAGGAATCTTAACAACGATCATCTCTGAGGTAAATGAGACGCCATGACATAGAGATTCAGAGAAAGCCTTGTTTTTTGTGCCAGTACTAGGATTTGAACTCAGGACCTTGCACTTGATCTTGGCTTTTTTGTTTCCTTCACTCAAAGTTGGCACTCTACCACTTGAGCCACAGGGCAACTTCATATTATGTAAACAATGCCTACTCTGTCTGTGGTGGAGGCTGTGTGACTCTGATAAATTCACACACCTTATCTGGGCCTCATGTACTTACTTGTAAGGTAAAATGATTGCCTGGATCAGGTGTCATAAATGATTGGGCCATCAAGTATTAAAATGGCTAGACAGGTCAAGAGGTCTGGAACTAGAGAGCTCTGGGCAAGTGCAAAGCAAGGTGTATACTCATTCATATGTATACACACATATGCACACACATGCATGCATGCACACACACACACAGACACACACACACACACACACACACACACACACACACACACAAACCAATTTCTCATAGTATACTACTGAAGACGTATAAGGATCAATATTGTCTGGAAATGTGACTTAATGGTAGAGTGCTTCCCTATCATGCATGAAGTCCTGGGTTCAATTCCTCAGTACCACATAAATAGAAAAAGCTGGAAGTGGTGCCATGGCTCAAGTGATAGCATGCTTGATCAAAAGAAGCTCAGGGACAGTGTCCTAAGTTCAAGCCCCAAGACTGGTAAAAAAAGACCAATGTTATCAAAAAAACTGGTGTCCCAGAGGAGCCAGAAACACATATGAATTGTATGTGAAAATAGCTCATTTTATAGTCAGGCACCAGTTGCTCATGCCTGTAATCCTAGCTACTCAGGAGGCTGAGATATGAGGATCATGATTCAAAACCATCCTGAAAACTCATGAGACTCTCATCTCCAATTAACCAAAAGGCTTGAAGTGGACTTGAGGCTCAAGTGATAGAGCAGCATCCCTGAGCACAAAAACTCAGGGACAGCACCCAAGCTCCAAGCTTAAGTTCCAGGAACAATTTGCTGGTACTAAATCAAACCCATCTAACAAGTCATCTACCTACAGGCTGCCTACCTACCTACCTCTTGCTAAAAAGTCATTGTAAGCTGGGCACTGGTGGCTCAGGCCTGTAATCCAAGCTACTCAGTAAACTGAGATCTGAGGCTCAAGGTTCAAAGCTAGCCTAGGCAAGAATATCTATGAGACTCTTATCTGCAATTTACACCAAAATGATGGGAGTGGAGCTATGGCTCATGTAGTAGAGTGCTAGCCTAAAGATCAACATCCAGGCCCTGAGTTCAAGCCCCACTTATAGCACAAAAAAAAGTGATTGTGGATACTGGAAGTCCAAAGCATTGAAGCCCTGATGGAGATACAGAACTCCATCTTCCAGAAAGTTCTACTGAGCTTCCACTAGCCCCCTCCACCAAAAGCTCACATTTCCTTTTCCCACTGGTGTCTCTTCCTCCCCCAGCCAAATGAGAGCTGGCAGAAGACCCTTGGGATAAAAATTCTGAGCAAAGCCAAGCATGGGTGGATCACACCTTTAATCTGAGCTGAGATCTGATGATCATAGTTCAAAGCCCAGGTTAAAAAAAAAGCCTGTTGGGGCTGGGAAGGTGGCTTAGTGGTAGAGCGCTTGCTTTGCATGCCTGAGGCCCTGGGTTCGATTCCTCAGCACCACATAAGCAAAAGGAAAAAAGCCGGAAGTGGCGCTGCAGCTCAAGTGGTAGAGCGTTCGCCTTGAGCTGAAGAGCTGAGGGACAGCGCCCAGGCCCAGAGTTCAAGCCCTACGACCGGACCCCCCCTCAAAAAAAAGCCTGTCATATGACCATATAAGATGATGCTAAGTGAAATGAACTCCCCCCACCCCAAGATAGGGAAACAAGAGGTTTTATCTTTCTTGCTGTTATTTTAATGTATGTATAATATACTATGTGATTTTTTTGTTTCTTTTGTCTGTTCTTTCCCCATGGTATAACCCCTGGTTCACTGATTGTAGTGCCCTGCATCTTGTATATACAATTTTCTAATTTGGGGAAGGGAAGAGAAATAACAAAATGCTGAAAGAAAGATACAGGTTGACACATTGTAACAATGAGATGTACAAGAAATTTGTTGAAAATGAAGTTTACAACTTCTGGTGGAGAGTGGGGAGGGAGGAGTGGGGAGGTAGGGAGGGAAGGGATGGTATGGGAAAAACAGAGGAGGAGATAACAATGCTTCCATGGGAAATGTACTCATTACCTTACTCATGTAACTGTAACCCTCTGTACAGTATCTTTACAAAATATATATTAAATAAAAAAAAGGTTTCATAATATATATTTGAACATATATCTGTATATATACATAGCACATATATATATATATATATATATATATATATATATATATATATATATATATATATATATATATATATATATCTGAAAGTGGAGCATTGGCTCAAATGGTAATGCACTAGCTGCAGATTTCCACCATTGAGGAGCTGTGAAAGGTGCAGGCCCTCTGTCTCACTGCTTCAGACTTAGCCTGTGTGTTTTTACTTCCCATATGTTTACCTTACCATAGGGTCAATGTGCTGGTGGAAGTGGTTTTGCAGGGCTGTGGAAACACCATTTCTACTTCACATGATTATAGAGATGAGGAGACCTCCTAAGAGCATGCACACTACCATTATTACCTGAAGAACTCAATGAATGCTTTGCACCCCTGAGAGGGAAGGCAAGGACTATAAAACTCACCCCACAGCTCAGCCATCAAGGTTATGGAACTGAGTGTTGGGTCACACAAAAACATTGAGAATGGCCTGACTTCTTTACTCCTCACCTCCTCTCAGTATCTCCTAATAGCTCGATCCCTTCATAAAGAGAATTCCAACAAGTAAGAGCTAATTCAGACGTTAGAACCATGATTGCATCTATTTTTATTATTATTTTGTGCTTGTCCTGGGGCTTGAACTAGTATCCTGGGGCCTGGCTAGTATCCTTGGTCTTGTTTTCTTTTTGGTCTATTGTGGACCTTGAACTCAGGGACTGGATGCTGTCTCTGAGCTCTTTTTGCTCAAGGCTAGCACTCCACCACTTTGTGCCACAGCACCACTTCCAGTTTTGTGGTGGTTCATGAGTCTCATTGACTTTCTTACCAGGGCTGGCTTTGAACTGCAATCCTCAGATCTCAGACTTCTCAGTAGCTAGAATTACAAGCATAAGCCCCCAGGGCCTGGCTGACCAACAGAATTTTGAAGTCTCGAGTTCTGTCCATTTCATTTCCATATAGCTCACGTTAGTCTGGTGTCTAATTCCATGTGATTCCTGAGTGAAATACAAATTAGAATTCATAAACAAGCTTATGCTGTTTGAATGGGCATCACCAAATATAGCTCCATGCTATATATTTGGAAAGCTGTCTTCATGAATCTTTTTATCCTAGTACTCAGAAATCACAATGGTGGCCTGGAAATAATACCAAGATACAGAGGACAAACTGACACTTTTGTTCACAGTGTCTTTAATTCTATTCAGGAGAAAGGGATAAAAATCCTAGAAAAAGCGGTCGCTTGTGGCTCACTTCTGTAACCCTAGCTACTCAGGAGGCTGAGATCTGAGGATCACGATTCAAAACCAGCCCAGGCTGGAAAGTCTGTGAGACTCTTGTCTCCAATAAACTACTAGAGAAACAGGAAGTGGTGCTGTGGCTCAAGTGGTAGAGCGCTAGCCTTGAGCTGAAAAGTACAAGGACAGCGCCCAAGCCCAGAGTTCAGGCCCCATGACTGCCAAAAAAAATCCTAGCCATCATCCCTTTTCCCTCTATCTAAAGTTCCTGGCATGTTTCCTGTTGCTTATATGATTTCACATGGAACTCCTTAATATACCTGTTTAGCACGCAGAATGTTTTATATCAGAGATGCGGAAAGTGAGATCACTGTGATCTGAGCGCGCGCGCGTGCGCACACACACACACACACACACACACACACACACACACACACACACACGAGTTCACAGTTGAACACTTAATCCCCATCCTCTCAGTGTTAGAATGTGGTGACTTGGGGAGGTGTTTAGGCCAGGAGGGCTCTGATCTTGTGGAGAGATTAATGCTATCAGAAAGGAATCTAAGGGGAGTCTGACTGCCGGTGTCCATGTTCAGCAAGTGTCTGTCCCCATCCAAAGATTCTGTGTTCCAAGCACCATGTTGGAAGCCAACTGTAGCATCATCTGACAATTGAGCCTTTGACAGCTGGGCCATGAACTTGTCTCCATTTTCAAGGCAGTAAAACACAAGTTTCTCTTGTTAATAAAGTGTCTAGCCTCTGGTATTTTGTTATAGTCATACCAATGGACTAAGATGACAAAGATGGGTCCCAGAGCCATGTGGTACACTGTGGTGGCTCTCCTAAATATCTAACAATGTGGAAGTGGGTTTGGAGCTGGATACAGGGCCCAAGCAAGAAGGGTTTAGAGATGAATGCCATGAGGAGTCTTGCTTTTTTGTAAAGGAAGCATTAGGCAATAGGTTTTGTGAGGATAAAATGGTAGGGAGGGAAAACAACTGTGTTCTCAGCAGTTGCAGTCAGGACTTAGAATCAGCTGAAATGGAGCCTCAGTTAGACATGCTGAGCAAAGTGTGAGAAAGAAACAAGAGGAAAGGCCAGCCTTGCTGTGACCTTGCAAAGATGCTGGGTGAATTCTGTCCCTCTCCTCAGATGCTATAGAAGGCAGAATGTGTGGGGTGATGCTCTGGAATTAGGCAGGAGAAATCTCTCCAGGCTGCAAAGGTTCGGGAACCTATGAGGCTTCTCTGAACAGCTTCTTGTAAAATGCAAGAAGAGACAAATTATCAAATGATCTGAAGCCCAGAATTTACACTCAGGAGGGACTGAGCATGGAAAGATCTGGAAAGTTCTGAGACTGTCCATGTAAAGAGTCAAAATAGCATGTTCAAGCTGAGCACTAGTGGCTCATACCTGTAATCCTAGTTACTCAGGGAGGCTGAGGTCTGAGGATCACGGTTCACTAGTGGCTCATACCTGTAATCCTAGCTACTCAGGGAGCCTGAGATATGATGATCATGGTTCAAAGCAAGACTGGGTATACAACTGGGTATACAACAAATGAGACTTTTATCTTCATCTAACCAGCCAAAAAGCAAAGCCAGAAATGGAGATGTGGCCCAAGTGTTAGAGCACCAGCCCTGAGCAAAAAGCTAAGCAAGAGCTCAAAGTCCTCAGTTCAAGTCCTAGTACCCATGCATAGAGCCAAAAATGGAGGTGTGGCTCCAGTGGCAGAGCACCAGCCTTGAGCAAAATAGCTAAGTGAGAGCACAAAGTCTTGAGTTCAAACCCCAAGACCAGCATGCACACATGCATGCATACAAGTGTGCACATACACACACACACATACACACACATAAACAAAGTGTGCTGAGGACAGAAAAGCAAAGTTGTGACCAAGTAATCATATGGAGATTAGCAAAGCATAGAAAGAAGCTTCTAGAAGGCATTTCAGAGATTTCTAGGGTTACCCATCCCCTCACAGGTCCAGAGTACCTGTGGGACCTACGGGGATCCTTGCCCAGAATTGTTCTAATTTCTGATCCCTACATTCTGCCGCAGCACTCCTCTGCCACACCCCCCAGCTGTGGCTCTGAGGGCCAAGATGTGCCTCAGGCCACCACAATGCAACCCTTGTTTGTGTACTGTCCACATACAGTGAATTCCACAGGCAATCTGAAGGTGGGAGCTATGGGGGCATGGCTTCCTCCGGCCAGATTTCAAAGGATGCTTGCAAAAGCCTTGAAGACCAGTCAGGGTCCTACTTCAGGGACAGAGCTGCTATAGAGAGCAAGCTGTTGACACTGGAGTCTTATCAAGATCTCTGCTAGGACAATATTGAGAGGACTGATGGAAGACCTGGCTCCACACACACACACACACACACACACACACACACACACACACACACACAAGCACAGAGCTACAATGTACAGCCTCAGCCTAAAAAAGTCATAGGCATGAAATTTCAGCATGAGCGGAACCTTGAGCATCACCTAGGAAAGTCTTCCTGAGGCCTTGAGTGTCCACGAAATGGAATCTCATTAAGATGACCCATCTCCAGCCTTGAGATTTAATGTTGCTTACTCTGTTGGATTTTGGAGACTTAATGGCTATTCCTTTCTTCTGTTCTATGTAGTCCTCTAGAAATGAGGATGTGCATTTTTTTTTGGGGGGGGGGTCCAGTCATGGGGCCTGAACTCTGGGCTTGTGTTCTGTCCCTCAGCTCTTCAGCTCAAGGCTAGTGCTCTACCACTTGAGCCACAGTGCAACTTCTGGGTTTTTTTCTTTTTGCTTAGGTGGTGCTGAGGAATCAAATCCAGGACCTCAGGCATGCATGGCAAGCGCTCTACCACTAAGCCACCTTCCCAGCCCGAGGATGTTCATTCTATGTCAGTCTGCCATTGTATTTAAAACTATACATTAGGTTCTGCTGGCCTACAGCCTCAGAAGGAAGCGTGATTTAAAGCTGGTCTGTATGTGACTTAGGTCATACTGGGGATTTTAGACAAAGTTGATGCTGTAATAAGTGGCAAAGTTTACATTTTTGTGGGTGCAGCGATGGGGAATACTAGGATGAAGTTAATGTGTCTATTTTGTTTCTTGGGGGGTTTTTTGGTCATGGGGCTTGAACTCTAGGTCCAGACACTGTCCCTCAGCTCTTCAGCTCAAGGCAAGCGCTTTATCCAAGAGCTACTATAGAGAGCAGGCTGTGACAATGGAGTCTTATCAAGATCTCTGCTAGGACAATATTGAGAGGACTGAGAGGACTGATTGAAGACCAGGCTACACACACACACACACACACACACACACACACACACACACACACACACACACACACACACACACACACACACACACACACACACACACACACACACATACACACAAGCACAAAGCTACAATGTACAGCCCCAACCTAAAGAAATCATAGGCATGAAATTTTAGCATAAGCAGAAACTTGAGCATCACCTAGGAAAGTCTTCCTGAGGCCTTAAGTGTCCACGAAATGGAATTTCATTAAGATGACCCATCTCCATCCTTGAGATTTAATGTTGCTTACTCTTTTGGATTTGGGAGACTTAATGGCTATTCCTTTCTTTTGTTCTATGTAGCCCTCTAGAAATGGGGATGTCCATTCTATGCCAATCCACCGTAGTGTTTTAGAACTATACATTGGGTTACACTGGCGTACAAACTCAGAAGGAAGCGTGATTTAAAGCTGGTCTATATTTGACTTAGGTCATACCGGGGATTTTAGACTTTAAAGTTAATGCTGGAATAATTGACGAAGTTTACTTTTTTGTGGATGGAGGGATGGGGAATACTAGGATGAAGTTAATGTGTCTATTTTGTTTTCTTGGGGTTTTTTTGGTCATGGGACATGAACTCTAGGTCCAGACACTGTCCCTCAGCTCTTCAGCTCAAGGTAAGCACTTTATCACTTAAGCCACAGCAGCACTTCTGGTTTTCTGGTGGTTAATTGGAGATAAGAGTCTCATGGACTTTCCTGCCTGGGCTGGCTTTGAACCATGAACTTCAGATCTCATTCTGAGCAGCTAGGATTACAAGTGTGAGCCACTGGTGCCAGGTGAGTTAATGTGTTTTGCAAGTAGAAAAGACATGAGTTTAGGGGCATGAATGAGTGCCATTGTCTGAATGTCTGTCTTACAAAATATGTGTCTCCCTCGAATCCCTCCCTGGTGTGGGGGGAGGGGACTCTCACTTGTTAGGAACCATTTGGCCATAAAGGCTGCCATTTTTAAGGGACTTGACAGAGTAGAAAGTTATATGCTTGACAAAGAGACAGTCTAAGATGGAGGATTCGTTATAGCACTTTATTGTCCAACATTGAAATTAATATTTTATGTATGTTTCACTTCATTTAGAGATATAATTGATTGCTGGGCACTAATATCTCATATATGTTATCCTAGCTACTCAAGAAGCTGAAACCTGAGGCTTGCTATCCAAAGCCAGTCTGGACAGAAAAGACTGTGCAATTCTTATCTCCAATTAATGAGTAAAAAAAAGGCCAGAAGTGAGGCTGTGGCTCAAGTGGTAGAGCACCAGCTTTATGAGTAAAAGATAAACGACGGTGCCCAGGTCCTGAGTTCAAGTCCCATAACTGGCACCAGGAATAAACAAATTTTAAAAATGTCTTAAATATATAGGAGAGAAGAAGGAGCCTGGGAAAAGCAAGAGGACAAGGCCAACGGGACTGGAGAAGAATATAGAGATTGCTAAGCATGAACTCCATTATTTGAATGGGCAAATGAACAGCCAGGAGATAGAGACAAGGTCACAGAGCTGATGGAGATTCTAGCCTAGCCCATGCTGTCTCCTGTCTCAGTACAAGTGCATTATGGTCAGTTATAGAGCAACCCTGCTGTGCTAAGGACAGGCAGCAAGCCCTACCTCTTCTGTGTACATGCAGACTTCCAGGTTGTGTAGGTTAAGAATCTGGACAGTAAAGTGGATTTTTAGTTCCTGGGTATCTCAAAAGGAACTCACCAAGGCTAAGTTTATTCCTACAGAAGAATGCACCATCAGTCAAAAAGTTGGCAAGCAACCACACAGAGCAGGCAGGCTGGCTGTTCCCTTTCTGTCCCTGATCCAGCAGGCACCACCCCTCTGCTCCCATTGGCTGAGCTCAGGCTCACAATGTGGAAAGGGATGCAGATTTAATTAAAATTCAAGGAGCTTCTCAGGTGCTCAGGAAAAGGAAGTTTGTAAGTAAAGTGTACTTAACAAGGGCCAAGCCACCTGGCCAAAGCAGGAACCCTTCAGAAAAACAATTCTCACCAGGCACTGGTGGCTCACACCTGTAATCCTAGCTACTCAGGAGGCTGAGATGTGAGGATCACAGTTCAAAGCCAGCCTGGGCAGGAAAGTACATGAGACTCTTTGTCTCCAATAAACCACCAGAAAACCAGAAGTGGCGCTGTGGCTCAAGTGGTAGAGCTCTCACCTTGAGCTGAAAAGCTCAGAGACAGTGCCCAGGCTCAGAGTAAAAGACCCATAGTGGACAAAATGGAAAAAGAAAAGAAAATCTCTCAATATTAACAGGAATGAAGAAAACTCCTTTGATAGAAAAGACTTTTTCTCACATTAGTGCTAATAGCTCATGTCTCTAATCCTAGCCACTCAAGAGGCTGAGACTTGAGGATCAAGGTTGAAAACCAGCCAAAAATCCATGGAAAATTTCTCGCCAATTAAACAGAAAAAGGTCAAAATTGGAGGGGTCAGTCGAATGGCGGGTAAAGCACTAGTCTGGAGCAAAACAAGCTAAGCAAGTGCATGAGGTCCAGAGTTCAAGCCTCATTGCCAGCATAAGCATATTTCTGTGTCTGCACATTTAATAGATCTTTGGAGGAGAGAAGGGTGAAGGGCAAAGTCTGACTTGCAAGTTGCCTGCTTCATGCTTTAACAAAGCCTGATCCTTGGTCCTATGTGTGTGGATATCCTTGAGCTGCAGGATGACGTGGGCCACAGTGGTGACCTGTGTGTACAGACATGTGGTGCATGCCATAGGAACTGCATTGTTTCTGCCCTTCTATGTGATGCCTCTGCATTTCCAAAGATCAGAAACAAAGGGAAGATGACTAGGAGCAGAGAGAGAGAGAGAGACAGAGAGACAGAGAGAGGGGGGAGTGGGAGATGGAGAAGGAGAGAGAGAAAGAGAAAGAGCGAGCACTGCAGAAACAATGCCTGAGATGCAGAACATTAAAAGGCAAGTCATATAAACTGGCAAACCTGTACCACCACAGCCATAAAACACCCACGCCTGCTATCATCCACAGCCATGTGCCCTGCCTGGCCGCATTGCTCCAAATTCTGCATCAGGCTGTTCTAGAGCCCATGTTATAATTCCTGGACAGTGTGAACCCATCCTTAGCCAGAACCTGATTGCCTTCCTCCTCCTCCTCCTCCTCCCCTCTCTCCCCTGGCCACCCAGAGTGGGCCCCACCTGCTGAGATGAGAAGGAAAGAGGAAAGCAGCCTTGGTCTGTCACCTATATGGGTTTTCCAGACAGCAGGACAACAGCACTTGGAATTCCCTACCATCCATTTATCCTCTCTACCAACCCCCACCTCCCACCAGGGCCACATCACTTGTCACATGGCCCATGAGCTGCTCCTCCCAGGTGCACTGCTATTTCTTCGGTCCTGACCCTCCTACAGCTCCTTTCCCCAGCAGCTGCCACAACCAAGAAGCACCCAGAAGACCTGGTTTTACTTATCACTTAGTGACTCTTGTGAGCACCTTGCTGAGGGCTACATCTGCACTGCCTTCAGTAAGGTATGACAGGTACTATGGCTTCAGTGCATTGACAATCAGGAAACCAAGACAGCTAGAAGGAGATCGAGGTGTGTAAGCGAATGGTCAGACTCTGTGCCCTTTTGTGCAGGTTTGCATTTTAAGCAGAATCACAATGATCTTCTTTGGGGAAAAATAAATAAATCAGTAAATAAATCTTATGGTGGAATTTTTAACTTATACTAGTGAACTGACAAGGATCTATTGACCAAAGGGCATTCTCTGGGCTCCATGAAAGCAATGCTAGGACCATCTGAGCCCCAGAAATTATCTACTTCATGCTGAATGGAGCCCCTGAACATCATCCTACAAAAGTAAATTGGCCAAGATCCACTTGCTCTTACAGAAACCGTTCTGGCTCCATTCATGGGGGTTGCAAATCAGCCATCCATTGTGGATCTAGAAGGGTCTAGAAGGTCTCTATCACAGGAATGTTAAGAAGTGAGGAGTGGACATGAGGTGGTGGAATGGAGGAGTGTGGAACAGGTGACATGAAGGGCAGGCAGGCTCAGAAACTGGCTGGATGTGTGTGTCACACTAAGGGAATGGCTTCACTCAATGAAACCTCTTTGCTCTCTCTGAAAAGTTGGGATTCATAATGGTCTCCTCCCTCTGGAGGAGTCATGAGCATTGAATGAACTAGTGATTGAGAGTATGAGAACACACTTTTGAAATTGTAAGTGATATGTATATATGTGTGTTTCTGAAGAGTATAGAATTATTAATTTTTTTGTCGGTCATTGGGCTTGAACTCTAGGCCTGGGTGCTGTCCCTCAGCTCTTCAGTTCAAGGCTAGCACTCTACCACTTGAGCCACAGCGCCACTCCGGGTTTTCTGGTGGTTAATTGGGGACAAGAGTCACAGACATTCTTGCTTTGGCTGGCTTCAAACTGTGATCCTCAGATCTCAGCCTCCTGAGTAGCTAGGATTATAGTGGTGCCTGGCAGAAAATAAGTTTGTTTGTTTAAGAAAAGCATTTGCTCCTTTAACCTAGAAATTCTACCACTAAAAAATCACCCTATAGAAAGAATCGCATGTACTTTCATTACTGAGTTACAACTGTGCTATTTCAGATCCTTTTTAAAAGGCAAAAAAATAAAACAACAAAAACTAACCTGGAAACATCATAAACTGTCCAACTAGATAAATATATCATGGAGCTAGCTGGGTGCCTGTGGCTCATGCCTGTTTTCTGAGCTACTCAGGAGGGTAAGAAGTAAGACTCGTAGCTCCAAGCTAGCCATGGCAGAAAAGTCCTTGAGACTTTTATCTCCAATTAATCACCAAAAAGCCAGAAGTAGAGCACGGGCTTGAGTTGTGCTATGCCAGCCTTGAGCAGAAAAGTCAAAGCAAAAACTCATTCTCTTAGTTCAAGTCCTATTACCATCACACACACACATGCACACACATACATGAAAGAAAGACTCATGACCAGCAAAAAAAAAAAAAAAAAAAAAAAAAAAAGAAGAAGAAGAATCTCAGATTTGTCTGCCAGGGCTGGTTTTGAACCTTGATCCTCAGACCTCAGCATCCTAAGTAACTGGGATTACAGGTGTGAGCCAGCAGCACCTGGCCTAAACATCCATCTTTCTTTTTCTTTCTTTTTTGTCAGCCATAGTTCCACTTCCAGTTTTCTAGTGGTTAATTGGAGATAAGAGTCTCATAGATTTTCCTGCCTGGGCTGGTTTCTAACCACAATCCTCAGATTCTTAGTCTTCTGAGTAACTAGGATTATAGGTGGGAGCCACCATTGCCTAGCCTAAACTTGTTTTTGTTGTTGGTGGTGGTCATAGGGCTTGAACTCTGGGCCTGGACTCTGTCCCTGAGCTCTTCAGCTCAAGGCAAATTCTCTACCACTTGGGCAAGAGTGCCACTTCTAGCTTTTTGCTGATTAATTGGAGATAAGTGTCTCTTGGACTTTCCTTGCCTGGGGTGGCTTTGAATCATGATCCTCAGATCTCAGCCTCCTGAGCAACTAAGATTACAGGTGTGTGCCCTTCCTAACCATTTCTTAATATGGGTCTTGGTAAAAAAATATTCAAAGCCAAGTATGGTGGTATGTGCTGGCAATCAGGAGAATCAGAAGTTCCAGGCCAGTCTGGGTTATGTAGTGAGACACTGTTTCAAAATCAAAACAAACTAAGGAAAAGTATATAGGTGAAACTATTCTTGTAGCCATCTTTGGAAAATAAACCCAGCCACTTAGCAATGTGGGTTTCAGAGAAAGCACTAGTGATGGCAGCTTCAATTTGCTGTCTGAAGTGTCTGCCTGGCAAGGGGCTTGGATGGTGGTGGTCATGGTGGTGGTGGAGGTGGTGGTGGTGGTGGTGGTTGTGTGTGTGTGTGTGTGTGTGTGTGTGTGTGTATGTGTGCGTGCATGTGTACATGCGCACACTCATGCCTGTCCTGGGGCTTGAACAGAGTCTGGGTGCTGTCCCTGAGTTTTTTCACTCAAGGCTGTTACTCTACCACTTGAGCTCCATTTTGGCTTTTTAGTTAATTGGAAATGAGTGTCACAGACTTTTCTTCCTTGGCTGGCTTTGAACTTTGATCCTCAGATCTCAGTCTCCTGAGTAGCAAGGATTATAGATGGGAGCCGCCAGGACTTGGCTTCCTCTCCTGTTCTTTGAAACAGGGTTTTGCTATGGAGTTCCAGGTGGCCTGGAACTTGTAATTCTCTTGCCTCTGCCTTCTGATTGCTGGGATTACAGACACACACCACCTTGCCTGGCTCTCTGTTCAGGAAGACATTTGATAAGCCTTCCTTCCTTCCTTCCTTCCTTCCTTCCTTCCTTCCTTCCTTCCTTCCTTCCTTCCTTCCTTCCTTCCTTCCTTCCTTCCTGCCGTCCTTCCTTCCTACCTTTCTTCCTTCCTAACTTTCTTCCTTCCCTCCATCTCCTTTAACTTGGGGCCTTGTGCTCTTACTGAGCCTTTTTTCTCAAGGCTGGTGCTCTATCACTTGATCCACAGCTCTGCTTCCAGTAGTTTGCTGATTAATTGTGGAAAAGTGTCTTTCAGTTTTTTTCTGCCTAAGCTGGCTTTGAACTGCGATCCTCAGATCTCAACCTCCTGATTAGTTAGGATTACAGGTGTGAGCCACCAGCATCTAGCCAATATTTTTCAATAATTCTCCAAGGACTTGGTTTGGAGGGCATTTCTTGATAAATGTCCTATCTCCGTCCCATGACCACAATAGCATAATGGTTGAAATACGTGGATTTTAAAAATTATTATTCTTTTTTATTCTTTTGCTTTTTTTTATATGCCCTCAGGCTTCGAGACAAGTACTGAGTGCTGTCTCCTCCAGGTGTCTTTTGTTCAAGGTGAGCATTCTACCACTTGAGCCACAGTGCCACTTCTGGCTTTTTTGTTGTTGTTGTTCAGTTTTAGGGCCCGAACTCTGGGTCTAGGCACTGTCCTTTGAGCTCTTCAGCTCAAGACTGGCACTCTACCACTTGAACCATAGCACCACTACCAGAGTTTTCTGCTTATGTGGTGCTGAAGAATTGAACCCAGGGCCTCAAGCACGCAAGGCAAAGCACTATATCACTGAGCCACCGTCTCAGCCCCATAAGGAGTCTAGAAGTGGATTTTTTGTTGTTGGTGGTGGTGGTTGTGGGGCTTGAACTCTGGGCCTGGGCACTATTGCTCAGCTCAAGCTCAAGGCTAGCGCTCTTCCACTTCTAGCTTTTTTTGAGTAGTTTATCAGAGATAAGGTTCTCACAGATTTTCCTGCCCAGGCTGCTTCAAACTGCAATCCTGAGATCTTAGCCTCCTGAATAGCTAGGATTGCAGGTATGAGCCATGGTGCCTATAAATTGTTTTATTATTATAAAGGTGATGTACAGTGGGGTCACAGTTATGTAAGTCAGGTAATGACTATATTTCTTTTTGGACACTGGCACCCAAGGAATATTTGTTTAAAAAATTCAACAATTTTCTGAATCTAAATTCTCCTTCCTTTCTTCTTAGCAGGCAAATCTTTATCCTGCTCTTCATGCATTAGAAGTTAGTAAATTAGAAATAAATGCACAGCTGTGTGGCAGTAGGGACAGAGGAAGTTCAGAAGAGAAGATAAACACGTCATTGAAAGATCTGCTTAATCATCATCAACAACAACAGTAACCAAGCCTACACAATTGGATCAGTGATCTTAAAATGGATCACAGAATTAAAGGCAAACTAAAAATAAAATATAATCGAGTGCTGGTAGCTCACTCCTGTAATCCTAGCCACTGAGGAGGCTGAGAGCTGAGGATTGCAGTTCAAAGACAGCCTGGATTTTGGAGATAAGACTCTTATCTCCAATTTATCATAGTAAATGCTGGAGGTGGCACTGTGGCTCAAGTGTAGAGTGTTAGCCTTGCACAAAAGGAACTCATGGACAGCATTCAGGTCCAGTTCAAACCCTAGGATGAAATACATATATCCAGAGACAAACATAAGGGAAAATCCTTGTAACTCTAGGAAAAACTTTTTTTTTATGATTCTTTTATTAATCTTATGTGGTACCAAGGAATCGAACCTAGGGCCTCATGCATGCTAGGCAAGCACTTTACCACTGAGCCACATTCCCTGCCCCTAGGAAAAACTTTTTGTTTTGCGGAGGTGGTCTTCGTGGGCTTGAACTCTGGGCCTGGGTGCTGTCCCTCAGATCTTCAGCTCAAGGCAAGTGCTCTACCACTTGAGCCACAGTGCCACTTTGGGTTTCTGGTGAATAATTGGAGATAGGAGCCTCACAGACTTTCCTGCCCAGGCTGACTTTGAACCATGATCATCAGATCTCAGCCTCCTGAGTAGCTAGGATTACATGCATGAGGCACCAGTGCCCAGCTTGTGCCCAGTTATTAAGGTGTTATACAAAGGGGTTACTATTTCATAAGTCAGGCAATGAATACATTTCACTCCTTTCTTTGCTTTTCCTCAGTTTCTCCCTCCCAGCCGTCCTGCAAGTTACACAGTTCATTTTCCACAGTGTATACTGACTTTTGATATAGTTATTTTTGAGATAGGATCATGATTTTCACTAGCCTAGACCACATTTTTTTAATATATACTGGTGCTTGAACTCAGGGCCTGTAACTCTGTTTTTTCTGCTTAAGGATGGAGCTCTACTGTTAAGATAATGGGACATAAGAAACTCTTACGTTTCCTGCCTCAGCTGGCTTCCAACCTCTATCCTTAGATTACAGTCTCCGGAGTAGCTGGAATTACAGATGAAACCCACAACCCTGGAGCCTGAGATTTCATTAAGAAGGGCTCAGTGATGGGGTAGACAGATGGAGATATTGATCAAGATGCGCTGTAGACCTGTGGAAATGTCACAACGAAACTTGCAGTGATCTACGTGCTAATTTGAAAAGTCATTGGTTAAGAGGAGCAGGGGCGGGGCTTAAACCTGGGGGTAGGGCTTGATTCCCAGGGCCCTGCACCTTTGTGCTCCAGGGGGCTAGAAGACTGGATCAAGACCCTAGGAAAACATCTGCCACTTGATAGACTAGTGCCTCTCTGGAATGGCAGCTCAAGTCCCCTTCAGCCCAGCCCAGCACTTGTGGCTAAGCCCAGACTATGGCCCAGCCTGCTGGCACAGCTGGTGGCCCCCAAAACGCTGAAGAGGGATTGCCAGAGCCCTCCATATGTAAAGAAGATGCGAGCTGGTGTTGGACTGTGATCTGCCTTTGCTTTGCACTCCCCTAGCTCTGGGTTCCTGCTCATGTGGCTTCCTGGTGCTAAATGCTGAGGAGGGAGCCAGGCAGGTGCTGGTGGCTCATGCCTGCCCATAATCCTAGCTACTCAGGTGGCTGAGATCTGAGGGTTTCCAAGAGACTCTTATCTCCAAGTAACCCCCAGAGAGTCAAAGTGGAACAGCACATCGCCTGGAAAATTGAATTGTCTTAAAGTGGTAGAGTGCTAGCCTTGCGCAAAAAGACCTCAGGGACAGTGGCCTGGCCTTGGGTTCAAGACCCAGGATGGACAAAAACAAAAAACCCCTCCCCCCAAAAATAAACTGATGAGTGACAATGTCAAGCAGATTTGCAATCCCTAACCATGGGTGTGTTTGGCACATAGGAGCCTTTGACCCTCCACCGCAGGCACAGGGAGAGCCTGTCCCAAAGTGGCAGCCCTGGAGGGCAGCCTGGCCTTGTCTGCTTCCCACTCCAGGGTCTGCTGCTCTTGAGGGCCCAAGTCACTTTTGGAGCTCTTGTGACAGATTCTTTTATTCTCTTTTCTTGGTGGGGCAAGTCTTGGAGCTTGAACTCAGGGCCTGAGTGCTGTCCTTGAGCTTGTTTGCTCAAAGCTGGTGCTCTACCACTTGAGCCACAGCTCTACTTCTGGCTTTTTGCTGGTTGATTGAAGATAAGAAGAGCCCATAGCTCTGTTTCCCCCCTCACTGTGAGATCCTTCTGGGTCATGTAACCCTCTGCCTGCCCTCCCCCCCAATGGATTCTGGGAGAAGCACTACCCCATGTGATGGGGTCTCTTAGCTGGGGCTCCTGTCACAAGGTCAGAGGTTGGCTCAGCACAGAACACATTAGCTTCTCATGGCTCCTCACTCTGTGGAGTCCAGGGTCAACACAGCTGCCAGTGGAACATCCTTGAACCAAGCCCTCTTCCCCTCAGCCATGGCTTTAACAAGGTTTTGTTTCTCTTTCTTTCTTTCTTTCTTTCTTTCTTTCTTTCTTTCTTTCTTTCTTTCTTTCTTTCTTTCTTTCTTTCTTTCTTTCCTTTCTTTCTTTCTTTCTTTCTTTCTTTCTTTCTTTCTTTCTTTCTTTCTTTCTTTCTTTCTTTCTTTCTTTCTTTCTTTCTTTCTTCCTTTTGTCTGTCTGTCTGTCTGTCTGTCTGTCTGTCTTTCTTTCTTTCTTCCTTCCTTCCTTCCTTCCTTCCTTCCTTCCTTCCTTCCTTCCTTCCTTCCTTCCTTCCTTCCTTCCTTCCTTCCTTCTTTCCTTTCTTACTTTCTTTCTGATAGGGTTTCACCCTTCTGCTTGATTGAGATCTTCCAAACCTACACTTCTCACACAGCTGTGATTACAGATACTAGCCACCATGCCTGAACTGTGTCTCTTCTTCTAATGTCACTGACCCCACCATTGCAGCCCCACCCTCTCCTTCTTCCTATCAGCTCCCTTCATGCAACTCAGTCCTTCTGTTCTACCTTCTTTTCTTCTCTCCCTTTTGCTCCCCCTTTACACTCTTCCCTTCTTTTCCTCCCTTCTCCTCTCCTATAACCCTTCTTTCTCCCCTTCCCTTTTCTTCCTTCTTCCCCTTCTTTCCTCCCCCTCTCTCTTTTCCTTTCTTCTCCCCTCTCCTCCTCTCCCTTCTTTCCCCTCCTCTCCTTTCTCCCTCCCTTCCCCTCCCTCCCCTCACCTCTTCTTCCCTCCTGGGACAGGCTTCACAGAGTTCTCTGGCTGCCTCTGGCCTCCAAGGCCTGCCCTTTGTGGTCAGCATGATGCATTTGCCCCTTTCCCGCAGAGCTGCAGCTTCCCTTCCCTTCCCTTCTCTTCCTTCCCCCCTCTTCCCCTCCCTCTTCCCCTCCACTCCCCTCCCCTTCCCTTTCTTCTCCTTCTTCCTTTTACACCTTCTTGTCAGTCCTAGAGCTTGAACTAAGGGCCTGGGCACTGTCTCTTAGCTTTTTCACTGGTATTCTATTGGTATTCTACCACTTCAGTCACATCCCTTACTTCCATTTTTTTGTTGATTCATTGGAGATAAGAGTCTCATGGACTTTCCTGCCTTGGCTGGCTTCAGACTTTGATCCTCAGATCTTAGCCTCCTGAGTTGCAGCTAGTATGACAGGCATGAGCCACTAGTGCCTGGCTCTTCTTTTTATTCTCTTTGTGTTTAACTGGTTCTCTCTCTCTCTCTCTCTCTCTCTCTCTCTCTCTCTCTCTCTCTCTCTCTCTCTCTCTCTCTCTCTCTCTCTCTCTCTCTCTCTCTCTCTCTCTCCCTCTCTCCCTCTCTCTTTCTCTCTCTCTCTGAGTCACATGATCCCATGATCCATAATGATATAAAAGGTTCCAGAGGCAAACTTCTGCCTTGCTTGTGACCTGAGAAGGTCAAGTTGAAATTTTAATTACTGAGGGAACTCAAAGAGAGCATCATTGCTCCCATAGATTAGCCCCAAAATTGAGCGGTGTCACCCCAATGTACTTGTGTGGGCCAGGATCCCAGAGGTGCTTATTCACGTAGTTCTGCCACATGCTTCAGGCCCCAAGGGGCTGGAACTGGCTGGGGGTGCAGGTGGAGGTGGAACCGCTGGAGCCATCTGCCATGCTGTGCTGGCTCAGGTCATATGCAGGGTGTGTTTGTGTGTGTGTGTGTGTGTGTGTGTGTGTGTGTGTGCGTGTGTGTGTGTGCTTCTTTCCAGCACGTGGTCTTCAAGGCAGCATGGGACTACAGTACATATGTTCTGAGGAGAATTGGAGTTAGCAGTGCATTGCAGCATGGCTGTGCCCTGCACAGACCTGGTGCTGCAGCTAGCCTAGGATCAAAAGGATGGGACATAGCTGGGTATGGGTGGCTCACACATGTAATCCTCAGAAGTCTGAGATCTGAAGATCACAGTTCAAAGCCAGACTGGACAAGAAAGTCCCTTTGTATCTTATCTCCAATAAACCACCAGAAAAGTGTAAGTGGAGCTGGTGGCTCAAAATGTCTGAGTGCTAGCCTTGAGCAAGAGGTCAGGGTCAGTGCCCAGGCCCTGAGTTCAAGCCAAATGACCAACGAGAGAGAGAGAGAGAGAGTGAGAGAGAGACAGAGACAGAGACAGAGACAGAGACAGAGAGAGAGAAGAGGAGGGGCCTTGTCTCACTACATGTTGATGGGAGAGGAACACCAAAGGATTTATAGCCCTCCCAGGCCATTTTGTGTTCCTCAAGTCTTAGGTGCCTGGTGCAGTAAACAGAGTAGACATTCCTTGTCTTGGGGTGAAGGAGTACACGGGGCCTCTGCCTCTTGCACAGGCTCATCTCTGCAGTGGAAAAGGATCCATTTATGTGTGGCCTGGTAGGTTGCCTGTGGGCCTGGGGTGGTCCAATTGCTACAATGCCAGCCTTGAGCAAGAAAGCCAAGCAGCTGAGTGGGTCCCTGAGTTCAAGCTTCTGGAACCAGTGTGTGTGCATGTACCAATCACACACACACACACACACACACACACACACACACACACACACACACACACACACACACACACACACACACACATACACACACCAATAATAAAAGCACAGGTCTTCAGCTATAAGCTGTCCCTCAAATACAAACAGCAAGTAGCTCTAGGACACCTCCATCCAGCCCTGCCTTCCTGGTGTCTGCAGATCCACATTGACCTCAGTGTTCAGAGCCACCGGCTAGTGTGACAGGCACAGGCAAGGGCTCCACATGCTCTTTCCCCCAATTTATCAGTTGACATTGAATCCAAAATGGTGATATTAGGGAGTGAGCCACTGGGAGGACCTTAAGGAATGGCATGGGCCTCTGTTCCAGGGGCCTACAAGTCCTCATTTGCCTTTGCCCTCATGACCTGGCTCAGCCACAGCCATCCTCCAGGGGAGCAGAGAAGTCCCTCTCCCTGCTGGAGCAGTTGTGTTTGTTGTTTAGATGAGATCTATATCATCTTCCTTGGTGGTGCAAGGGATGGATCTGTAGGTGAGTGGACAGTCCTTGATTTATGATGGCTGAACTCTCAATGGCAGTATCCCACCATGGGACAAAGACAAGAGCAGTTCACTTTCACCAGGTCTTGCTTGGTCCCCTGGCTAGTGATGTCCAGGATATTGCATGGTGACAGTGAGCTTACACATCCCCGGGGAAATCAGTGGACCCTCTGTGGTGTGCTGTGTTGCTAAGCAACAATGCCTGGGAGGAGGTGGATGAAAGGCATCTTTGACTTACACTCTGTCAAAATGTTTGACAGGAGACTTGGGATGTAACCATATGGGAAGTTGGGGTGTAGGCTGTGCATGGAACATCTTTATATAGTAAGAGTTATCGTCAGCAATTTGTTTCTGAGTTATGGAAATCTAGTCTGCTATCTGTCAGTTGGAGACCTGGGAAAGGCAGAGGGTGAATTCCAGCCGGAGTTCAGATTCTCTGAGACTTGGAAGAGCCAGAGGTGCCAGTCCCAGTCCAAGGGGAGAAGAGCAAGGTGTCAGCTCCAGCTGGCAGGTTGAGAGAATCAAGCTTCTTCCACCTTTGTGCTCTATTTTTGGGTTGGATGACGTCCACCTGCACAGCCCAACCTGGCTGGACTCTGCCCACCAAGTTAAATGCCAATGCCATCCAGAAACTCACAGGGAGGCCAGAAACCACATATCTGGGCACCCTGTGGTCCAGTCAAGGTGAAACAGAGAATCAACCAAGGCATGACACCTGAGGAGAGGGAGACGGTAAGGGATGGTAGTACTTTTCTAACCTGCCACAGCCAATTCTCATGGGCTTGGTAACTTTAAATAACAGAGATTTATTCTTTGTTCAAACCAGGTGTCAGCAGGCCTTGCTTGCTCTGAAGGCTTACCTCTTTCTAGAGGCAGGATCTTACTAGGTTACCCAATACTTCCTTAGTCTCCTGAGTGCTGGGATTACAGGTGTACAACAACAAACTAGCTCTGTGGCTTCTTAATTTGATGCAATCCCAATTGTTAGTCCTTGCTTTTTTGGGGGGAGGGTGTGTGTGTAGGTAGTGGGGCTTGAACACTGGGCCTGAGCGCAGTCCCTGAGCTCTTCAGCTTAAGGCAAGCGTTCTACCACTTGAGCCACAACACCACTTCTGGTTTTCTGGTGATTAGTTGGAGGTAAGAGTCTCATGGACTTTCCTGCCTGGGCTGGCTTTGAACCGTTATCCTCAGATCTCAGCCTCCTGAGTAGCTAGGATTACAGATTTGAGCCACCGGGTACCCGGCTAGTTCTTGCTTTTATTTCCTGAGCTATTAGAGTCCTTAGGAAATTATTGCCGGTGCCTACATCTGCCCCCTCCTCTGTGCTTGTGTTTGAGCTCAGAGCTCCATACTTACTAAGCTGGCATAATAGTGCTGAGCTACACCTTCCATTCCCCATGTCCTGGATGCTTTAGGGGCTCTGTTGTTGTTGGAACCACAGGAACAGGCTGCCCCATTCCAATTCCCTCTGTACAGATGGAGTTTTGAGGGCATTTATTTATTTATTTATTTATTTATTTATTTATTTATTTATTTATTTATGCCTTGGCCTGGAACCATGATCCTCCCAATCTCAGCCTTTCATGTAGCTTGAGATGACAGGCATATGCCACTGTACCCAGCTCTGGGTTAAGGTAGGGTATCTTGAACTTTTCTGTCTAGTCCTCCTCTTCTTAGCCTCCAAGTAGCCAGGATTCCAGGCAGAAGCCACCACACCTACCTGGTGGTCTTGAAGTGTTTCCTCTAATATTTTCAAAGCTTCAGGTCAGACCAATTTTTGAGGAAGAGATGGGAAGAGACTGAATTCCCAGCCTGGGAATTGGGTCCTGGTTAAGGTAAATAAAAAGCAGTGCCAGGTGCCAGCAAGTCCTGAAGGGAAAGCAGTGGTCTGTGTCTTAAGTGTGGCATGGGTCTGTTCAGCTGCAGACAGTTCTGAGCGGACAGCAACCCCACAGCCACTTTTGGAGAGGAACGATGGCTGTGGTGATCTTTCCAAAGTGTGGATTTGGATGACCACATGGCAGCTGGCCTTGAACACAGCCAGTGTCTTTGTGTCTGCTCTGGGTGCTGAAGCAGTGTTCTTGAACTGCAGGACTATATGGGTGCATCAGGGAAGGGTTGGCAGTGTAAGAAGAGGGTGGAACCAGGAGAGCATGTGTGACAGACTGTTTTTTTGCTTTGCTGGTTTGAACTCAGGATGTCTTGCTTGTTAGGCAGGTGCTCTGCCACTTGAGCCATGCTTCCAGCCCTTTTTTATTTGAGATTCTTTCTCAGATAGGGTCTCATGCTTTTTCCTGGGGAGCATTAGTACCCTTTTTCTCAATGGTAACTGGGATTAAAGGCATGTGCTACCAAGCTTGGCCCAGGAATTCCAACCCCCCCCCCACACACACACTTCTAATAGCAGATAACCACCTAGTTGTCCGGGACTAGGAGAAGTGTCTCATGCTGAGCTCCCACCCTTCCTTCCAACATGCCCTTGGCTTGATGAGAAGAGGTGGTCAAGAGGGGCTTTGACGTGGACCTTCTTTCTCCACTGCCCCTGTTCCGGTGGTCCTGGTTCTGCTTGTCACTGCCTCACTTGCTCCTCCCAGGTCGAGGGCATGGTGGGAGTCCAGGCTCCCGACTTCTGCCTCTGGAACCCCAGCAAAGTCCCCCTCTCCTTCCTCTCCCCTGCCAGGCCTTCCTGGCCGAGCCTCCCAGCTGGGCCTCCCAAACAGCTTCACTCCAACCTGGGCCCAGTGAGACTGGAGGCGCCTCCCTCCCCCCACATCCAGACCCTTGCTCCACCAAAAGGAGGTGCTGCATCTTGTGGAATTGGCAGGATTCTTGGTGATTGCATCCAGGACTCTGGGGCAGGGCTGGGCCTCCCAGCTTCATTGTCAGTCACCCTTATGAGCCCTGCCCTAGGGGAGGGGCTGGCGGTGGGCAGACAGACAGGGCTGGGGACAATCAGAGACCTTTGCTAGGAAACTGGAGACCTATGCAAATTACAGCGAGAGGGGCAGGGTTCCCAGCTGGCCTGCCTCAGAGCTCAGCTTTCCAGGGACTCAAGTCCTCTTCCTCTCTCTTCCTCCCTCTCTCCTCTCCCTCTCCCTCTCTCCCTCTCTCCCTCTCTCGTCCTCTTCTCCCTCCCTCTTTCCTTCCCTACCTCCCTTGCTCCCTCTCTCTTCCTCTCTTCTCTCCCTTTGTCCCTCCCCCTCCTCCTCTCCCTCCATCTCCCTTTCTCTCCCTCCCTCCCTCTCCTTCCCTCCCTCCCTTTTCCTCCCTCCCTCTCTCTCTCCCTTCCTATCTCCCTCCCTCCCCCTTCCTTCCTCTCTCCCCCTCTTCTTTCTTCCTCTCTCCCTCTCTTTTTCCCCTTCTCTCTTCTTTCTCCCTCCCTCCCTCTTTCCCTCTCTCTTCTCTAACTCTCCTCTATCTCCCACTCCCTCTCTCTGTTTCTCTTTTATCTCCCTCCCTCTTGTCTTTCTCACTCCCTCTTTTTCCCTCTCCCTCCTCTGCCTCTCTCCCCTGTCTCCCTCTCCCCCTTTTCCCCTCTTCCTCTCCCTCTTTTCCTCTCTTACTTTCCTCTCCCTTCCCTTCCTCCTCCTATCTCCTCCTTCCTTCCACTTCTCCAACTTTCTCCTCCCTCCTCTCTCTCCCTCTCCCTCCCCTTCCCTGTAGATACATCTGACATGAAGTTCCATATGCATGGGGGGAAGGGATGTGTGCCAGCATGAGTTTATGCCAGAAAGGAAACAAGGCAGACTTTTATGACTCAAACCCCACTGGGGGTGAACTCGCCTTCACCCATCTTACGTGGGAAGCTTGCTCAGTACAGCCTGTCCAGAACTTTTGCCAGGGCTGCGTGCCAGCCATCTGAGGGCCAGATGCCAGCAGCCCATTAGCCACGAGCCACCAGCCTGTGTGTACCTGTTCAGCCTGTCCCCTGGGCTCAGCAGCCCTGCCTCCTGAACCAAGGATGCCTGCTCTGTTCTTGCAATTGCAACATCTTCCATTAATAAAACCAGGATGGAGGTTAATTGCCTACATCGTTCATGAACAGCTCCATAAAATATTTATGAGGAGCATACAGGGGGAGGAATGGGAGTTGCTTGCTTGGTTTGGGGCTACAGCTAACATATGGCGAGGGAGTCCGCAGGAGAGGAAGTGTCTTAAGAATTGCTGATGTTCAGTCTGGAGCTGGCGGCTCACTCCTGGAATTCCAGCTACTTTGGAGGCTGAGATCTGAGGATCATGGCCTGAAGCCAGCTGGAGCACCAAAGTGAGACTCTTCTCTTCAATCAACCACCAAAAAGCCAGAAGTGGTAGAGCACCAGCAAAAAAAAGAAAAAAATAGAAAAAAAAAGTTCAGAGACAGCACTCAGGCCCTGAGTTCAAGCCCCAAGATTGGCACAAAAAAGGACTTTCTGATGTTGAGCATTTGGAACTCCTCTTTGGGTGCTGTCCTAAAGTATTTAGGAGTCTGAGTTGGTCCCTTGCTGCTAGACATGTTGCTAGTGACGTCAGGAGCATTTGAGTTTAGCTATTGCATTCCAGGATGAAATGAAGGGGAAGGGGCACTGAGTCTAGAAGAGCAGACTTACACCATCCATGCAGCTCACCAGTCTGGCTCATTCCACACGCAGTGTCAGACATGGGTACACCCTGCACAATCTCTTTCTTTTGAGAAGGGGTCTTCCTATAATGTCTAGACTAGGCCGTAGAATTCTTGAGTTTAAATATGACTATACCTTGGTCTCCTGAGTTGCTGATACTACAGGCATGTACTACCACTCTTGATATTATGCAATCTCATTGAACAAAACAAAAAATCTTTGAAGCCAAGTGCCAGTTGCTCACGCCTGTAATCAAAGCTACTCTAGGAGGCTGAGATCTGAGGATCATGTTTGGAAGCCAGTGTGAGCAGGAAAGTCCTTGAGAGTCTTATCTCTAATAAGCCACTCAGAAAAAGCCAGAAGTGGTGCTGTGGCTCAAGTGGTAGAGTGCTAGCCTTGAGCACAGAGAGGCTCATGGACAGAACCCAGGTCCAGAGTTCCAGCCCCAGGACTGGTAAAGACAAACAAACAAAGAAAACAAACAAAAACAACAAACCTTTTGGTCCCAACTGGGGTATAGAAACTGGATTGAAATGTTCAGTTAATCCAAGCTGGCTTGATTTGTTTTTATTTATTTTTTAGTCAGTTGTGGGGCTTGACCTTGGGTCCTGGTGCTATCCCGGAGCTTTTGTGCTCAAGGCTATCACTTTACAACTTTAAGACACATTCTACTTGCAAACACTTAGATCTCTTTTTCATCTTTTTTTTTTTTGTGGTGCTGGAAATTGAACCCAGAACTCCAGGCATGCTAGGCATGTGCTCTCCTACTGAGTTACATTACCATCCCCCAGGCTGGCTTTAAATTCCTCCCGCCACCTCTGGGTTCCTGGGATTATAGGCATGCACCACCATGCCTGGCTTCATATTTTGTGAAACCACCAAACAAACCCAAATCAAGAGACCTCCTTCTAAACAATGGGCTTGTCCTGCCTAGGAATATCTGGGGACCTGGATGTGGGCACATCTGAAATTCTAATACTTGGGAGGTTGAGGCAGGAGGATCATGAGTTTGAGGTCTGCCTGGGCTACATAACAAAACATCCTCTCAAAATACAAAATGAAAATAAGAACAAGGTATGCATTTTTAAAAGACTTTTGCTTGGGTCTTTAAATAAATGTAACAGATTAGGACTTACAGGTACAGCAGAAACTTCCTGGATAAAGTCCCAGGGGCACAGCAGAGAGGAGAGAGACTTAATAAGTGGGACTACATCAAAATAAAAAAGTTTTGCACATAGTTATTCACCTAGAAAGACAGCTAGCAGACTGAGAGAAGATCTTAACCAGAAATACATCAGACAAAGGCTTAATAGCCAAAAAAATACAAGGAGCTCAAGAAACCAACCTCTGTTAAACCTAATATACCAATCACTAAATGGGCAAGGAAGCAAAAGAGGGAATTTCAGAAGAGGTAAGAATAGCAAAGTAATACAGGAAGAAATGCTCATCATCCCTGTCCATAGATAAAATGCTCATCATCTCCCGACATAAAGGAAATGCAAATCAAAACAACCCTAAGGGCTTGGAAGGTGAATCAGTGGCAGAGTTCTTGCCTTGCATGCATGAGGCCCTAGGTTCGATTCCTCAGCACCACATAAGCAGAAAAAGCCAGAAGGGGCGCTGTGGCTTGAACTGAAGAGCTGAGGTACAGTGCTCAGGCCCAGAGTTCGAGCCCATGACTGGCCAAAAAAAAAACCAAAAAAAAAAACAACAACAAGATACCATCTCACCCCTGGTTATACTGGCCAGTATTCTGAATTTGGACAACAAATAATGCTGGGGCAGGGGTGGGGGGAATGTGGGAAAAAAGGAACCTTACAGTACTTCTGGTGGGAATGTAAATTAATACAACCACTCTGGAAAGCAATCTGGAGGTTCCTCAAAAAACTAAATGTAGACCTTCCATATGACCCAGACATACCCAGCATCTACCCTGAACATCATGATTAGGACACCTGCACATCCATGTTTATTGCCACATTATTCACAATAGCTAAGATATGGGAACAGCCCAGATGCTCCACAACAGATGAATGGATCAAAAAAAATGTGGTGCTGGGTGCCGGTGGCTCATGCTTGTAATCCTAGCTATGCAGGTGGCTGAAATCTGAGGATCACAGTTCAAAGCCAGCCCAGGCAGTAAAGTCCATGAGACTCTTATCTCAAATAAACCACCAGAAAGCTGGAAGTAGCTCAAGTGGTAAGAGTGCTAGCTTTGAGCTGAAGAGCGTCTAGGCCCAGAGTTCAAGCCCCATGACCACCACCACCACCAACAACAACAACAACAAGGAAAGTGGTACTTGTGTACAATGGAATTTTACATAACCATCAGAAAGAAGAAAATAATATCATTTGCAGGGAAATGGATGGAACTAGAACAAATTATGTTAAGTGAGGTAAGCCAAGATTACAAAGACAAATAGCGCATATTCTCCCTGATAGGTGGATTAGATCTGAAACACACTGGTATATGACAAATTATACAGAATTCTATATACTCACATACAGTGAGACCAAAAAAGGATCGCCTTAGGAGAGAATCACCAAGGTGTATTACCCAAGCACCTCTTTTTATTTATTTAATACACATACTGAAATGAACTCCAAAGATATGGAAATAACTAACTTTTTTCTTAGTTTTTTTATTTATATGATGACGCTATGTTCTTTACCTTATAGATAGTGTATTCACATGAACATCTGTGGAAGGGGAGGGGAGGCCATAGAATCTGAGGGAAAAGGGTGAAAAAGTGCAGCAGTGAGTGTACTAAACATGGATGAAACAAACTATGCAACTCGTCTGTGCAGATAGAAAGGAGGAAATGGGAGAGGATGAAGGAAACAGATAATACTCTGTGAAAGGAAATGCACTTATTACCTGGCGTATGTAAATGTAATCCCACTGTATATCACCTCTAAATTAACAAAGTAAATAAAAAATGTAACCAGTTCCAAAAAGTGGCAAAATCAAGGCACGGATGGTTCATTCCTGTCTTCTTTGCTACTCAGGATGCCGAGATCTGAGGAACACGGTTCAAAGCCAGCCTGGGCAGGAACGTCTGTGAGACTCTTGTCCAATTAGCCACTCACAGAAGCTGAAAGTGGAACTGTGGCCTGTGTAATAGAGCACTAGTCTTGAACACAAAATCTCAGGAAGAGCACCCATGCCCTGAGTTCAAGGCTCAGAACACACACACACACACACACACACACACACACACACACACACACACACACACACACACACACACCAAAAACATGGCAAGAAGTGTTTCATTGGATTTTTTTGGCAACTACCCTGCTTTGACCATTTCATGGTCTCTTCAGGCTCCTGCTATTCACCTCTGTGGACACTAGGTGGCAGTGCTCCCCCGATAATAACCCAATGGCACCAAAGTTTAGGGGCTTTTCTGAAGACTCTCCAGGTTGCTAGCTCATCCTTACATCACCTAGATTGAGCAAGAATTCTGTCAAGATGGCTTAGCAAGAATCGCATCCTCAAAACATGATTCTCTTTAATATCTTCTTGAAGATTTTTGAAGCTCTGTGCTAGGAGGAGCAAAGACTAAATATATTTCCATCTACCTGCGGTCAATTTATCTATTATCCATATATCTACCCATCCATCCCTCATCCATCTCTCCACCATCTGTCCATCCGCCCATCCATTCATCATTATTCCAATCCCATTTACTCATCAGTCATCCATAATCCATTCACCCATCCACTATCTACACATCATCCATCCAGCCACCCATAATCTATCCATCTATCATCCATGCTCATCCATCCAAAATCCACCCATCCATCCATTCACCCACTCACGAATTCATCTATCATCCATCTTTCTACCCTCATTCCCTTATGCCCCTCTTTACCATCTGTTTATCCATCCATTCATTCTCCATCTGTCCACAATCCATCCATCCATCTATCAATCGATCCAAACTTGGAGCATTTCTTTTTCACAGAAAAGTGTTATATGACTTTGTTTTTTAGGTATAATCTGTTAAACATTCATGTCATTGAGGAGAGAGCATGTTGAATATTTCACATCCTCCCTGGGAGATAATTGGTATCTCTCTAGGAACTGGTGGGGTGAAGACGGGGGATGGTGGCAGGAAGCACTGACACACCAGCAACAGTTTTCATTAAGTTTTTTTTTTGTCAGTTGTGGGGCTTGAACTCTGGGCCTGGGGACTGTCCCTCAGCTATTCAGCTCAAGGTGAGCACTCTACCAATTGAGCCACAGCACCACTTCTGTCTTGCTGGTGGTTCATTGGAGTTAAGAGCTCATGGACTTTCCTGCACAGGCTAGCTTTGAAACATGATCCTCAGATCTCAGCTTCCTGATTAGCTAGAATGAAAAGCTTGAACCACCAGTGCCCAGCTGCTATAGATACTTTTTCAGAAAGTCCTTGCAATTTTGCCCAGTGTCAGCCTCCGACTAAGATCCTTCTACCTATGTCTTCTCTGTAAACAGGATGACAGGTGTGCCCTGATGTGCTCAGCCCCTTTCCCCTTTTGCAGATGGGTTTCAGGAAGGAATCTAGACTCACATCAGTCATGTCCTTGGCATGACCTTAACTAAGCTCTGCTTATCTTGCAACTCTGAAATTAGGTTCAACATCCAGCCTTCTCTTCCCAGAGAGGTCGTTCTGTGAGGCTAGGTGAACCCTTAGGGGTTTGTTCATCCATGTGGACTGCTGAGCTCCAGGTCACAGCACTGATCTCTAGGTGCATAGGTCCTTGCTGAAGTTGGAGTAATGCCATCTTGTAGCAATCCATTACTTAGCTGTTGGACCAGGTGAACGGCAGCACACAAGACCTCCTTCCCTTGGCTGGATCCTGGGTGACAGCAAGCAGGGTGCAAGCAGAACATCCCATATTTCGCCTGCAGCTTCTCTGCGGGCTTGACACTAGGTGGTGCTCTGACCTAGATTTCTGTTAAAGACAGTCACAGGAGAATTTCAGGGTGGTGGTATATGGGTGTCTGTCTTCCAGGGTCCTGGTAATGACTCTCTGGATGGCACAGGCCAGGGGCTCATAGCTGTCTCCTGCTCTGTAAGTAACCCCTACTAAGACGTCCAGTCTGCCCCTTTCAAACCAGTTCACAGGCCCCCAGCTCTGTGTAGAGCTTCCAAGGAAGTTCACACCACAGTCTGCCTTTCCACTGGCAATAAATGCAGAGCCTCGGGGTTAACTGGATGGCCTTCCACATAGCTCTGTCCCAGGGCATCCTGGGGATCTGCTGAAGGTTAGAGACCCCTGCCCAAGCTCAGGGCTACTTTCTGGCTCACCAGGATCCCTGCGATAGAGGCTGGCTGTCTCAGACCAGGCAGGCCCAAGGATGTGGCCATGGCAGGGGGAAGGAACCTGCGACAGGGCAGAGGCCTGTGCTTCCTTCTTCACTGATGCCCCAAGCACCTGGGTTGGCCGTTGCCTCAGGACCAGCCCCATTTCCTCTGAGTGTTGTTCTGTCCCCTTTTTTCACCTTTGTGGTGGCACAAAACCATTCTTCCCATCACCCACCAGCATCACCAGTGAGGGGCTTGTGACCTAAGCCCAGCCAATCACAGCAATCCAGTCTCTCTCAAGAGTGATTGGGGTGATGGACATTGATGCAAAACTTCTCAACAAAATTTTGGCCAATCGACTTCAACAATTCATCCAAAAGATCATAAACCACGATCAAACAGGATTCATTTCAGGGATGAAAAGCTGGTTCAATATACGCAAACCAATTAATATTATTCATCACATCAACAGGAGCAAGAATAAGAACCACATGGTTATCTCAATAGATGCAGAAAAAGCATTCGACAAGATCCAACACCCCTTTATGATGAAGGTTTTGGAAAAATTAGGAATGCATGGAACATTCCTCAATACAATAAAGGCTGTATATGACAAACCTACAGCCAGCATTATATTTAATGGTGAAAATTAACACCATTTCCTCTTAACTCAGAAAAAAGACAAGGATGTCCACTCTCTCCACTTCTCTTCAATCTAGTATTAGAATGCCTAGTTACAGCAATAAGAAAAGATGCAGACATGAAGGGGATCCAAATATGGAAAGAAGAAATAAAACTCTCCCTGTTTGCAGAGGACATGATCTTGTATTTAAAGAATCCCATAGACTCCATTCCCAAATTACTCAAGCTGATTCAAAACTTTGGCAAAGTAGTAGGGTATAAAATTAACTCCTAAAAATCAATGGCTTTTCTCTATGCCAACAATGAGAAAATTGTGGCAGAAATTAGGATAGCAACTCCATTTGTAATAGCCCCACAAAAAATAACATACCTAGGAATTAACTTAACCAAAGAAGGGAAGGACCTCTATGATGAAAACTTTAAAATCTTGAAAAAGGAAATTAAAACAGAACTTAGAAAATGGCAAAACCTCCCATGCTCCTGGATTGGAAAGATTAATATCGTAAAAATGGCAATACTTCCCAAGGCTATCTACAAATAATTTAATTTGATATCTATCAATATTCCAACCTCATTCTTCAACGAAATAGAAGAGGCAATCCAAAAATTCATATGGAACAATAAAAGACCCCGAATAGCAAAAAAGCTCCTCAACGGAAAGATCACTGCTGGAGGAATACCAATACCAAATTTCAAACTCTACTATAAAGCCATAGCAATCAAAACAGCTTGTTATTGACATAAGAACAGACCTCAGGACCAATGGAATAGAATTGAAAACCCAGAAATGAACCTACAGACCTATAGCCATGTAATCTTCGATAAAGGAGCTAAAACAATAGAATGGAAAAAATACAGCCTCTCCAGTACATGGTACTGGCAAAATTGGTTAATTACTTGTAGAAAACTAAAGCTAGATCCTTATATATCACCTTGCACCAGAATCAGCTCCAAATGGATAAAAGAGCTTGAAGTCAAAGCAGACACTCTGAAAATATTACAGGAAGGAATAGGAGAAACCCGGTCTCCTTGGCTCAGGCCGAAATTTTCTGAATAGAGACCCGGAACACAACAAATAAAGAAAGGTTGGACAAATGGGATTGCATGAAGTTGCAGAGCTTCTGCATGGCAAAGGACATAGTTGGCAAGATCAATAGAAAGCCCACGGACTGGGAGAAGATCTTCACTAGCCATACAACAGACAAGGGTCTCATATCTAAAATATAATTGGAACTGAAAAAATTAAATCCCCCAACAACAAATCCTCAAATAAACAACTGCCCAATAAGTAAGTGGGCTAAAGACTTAAAGCGAAACTTCTCTGAAGAAGAAAGATGGCCAATAGACACATGAAGAAATGCTCAACCTCCCTAGCCATAAAAGAAATGCAAATCAAAACAACATTGAGATATCACCTCACTCCATTTAGAATGGCAAAAATCAAGAACTCTAACAACAACAGATGCTGGAGGGGATGTGGACAAAAGGGAACCTTACTTCATTGTTGGTGGGAGTGTAAACTTGTTCAACCACTTTGGAAAGCAGTATGGAGGTTCCTCAAAAGACTGCACATAGATCTCCCCTAATGACCCAGCAATCCCACTTTTGGGCATTTACCCAAATGTTTACAAACAAGACCACACTAAAGCTACCAGCACAACTATGTTTATTGCAGTATTATTTACCATAGCTAAGATATGGAACCAACCCAGATGCCCCTCAGTAGATGAATGGATTAAGAAAATGTGCTATATATACCCAATGGAATTCTATGCCTCCATCAGAAAGAATTACATTGCCCCATTTGTTAGAAAAGGGAAAACCTTGGAAAAAATTATATATTTTTTAATTGTATTTTATTTTATTTGAGAACATACTGTACAGAGGGGCTACAATTACATGGGCAGGATAATGCATACATTTCTTACCAAGCATTGCAGCCTCCTCCTTTGTTTACCCTTCACTTCCCTTCCCCGCCTCCCCCCTCCCCCCACCCAATTTTACCCCCCTCCCCCCACCCAATTATACCCCCCTTCCCCCCCACACACCAAGTGAAGTAAGCCAGGCCCAAAAAACATAGGTCCCTTGGTTTACCTTATTTGCAATATCTAGTATATGTATGAGTAAAGCGGAAATGGTCAGATAATGTGATGTTAGGAAAATGAACCCTTAGATATGTATTTTAATGTTTTTTTTTCTTTCATGCATTTGTTTCTAATGCATTTATAAGATTATCTCTTTGTTGCTTTGTACGTCCCTCCTCCCCAGTATAACCCCTGCTTTCACTATATTTTATGTCAGTATAACCTGTAGAGGAGATGGGGAAAAACAAGTCGTTTAAGGATACAGGTAGACCTGTTGCAACAATGAGAAGTACAAGTTGTCATGTCAAAAACGAGCTTTACAACGTTGGTGTGTGTGGGGGAGATGCGGGGAGGATTGGGTGGAGGATCGGGGGAGAGGCTGGGAAGGGATGTTAAGGGTAAACAAAGGAGGAGGCTGCAATGCTTGATAAGAAATGTACGCATTATCCTGCCCATGTAATTGTCACCCCTCTGTACAGTGTGTTCACAAAAAAATTTAAAATAAAATAAAAAAAAGAAGTTACAGCAAAGGAAAAAAAAATAAATAGGGATACAGGTGGACCTATTGTGACAACGAGATGTACAAGACGTTATGTCGAAAACTAATTTTACAACTTTCGTGGGGGAGGGTGTGAGGGGCGGGGAGGATTGCGTGGGGAGGCGGGGGGAGGATGGGAAGGAATGAGAAGAGGAAGCAAAGGAGGAGGATACAATGCTTGATAAGCAATGTACTCATTATCTTGCCCATGTTATTTTAACTCCTCTGTACAGTATTTTCACAATAAAAAAAAGTATTTTTTAATGAAAGAAAAAAAGAGTGATTGGGGCTGGGAATTTGGCTCAGTGGTAGAGTACTTGATTAGCTTGCATGAAGCCCTTGGTTTCATTCCTCAGCACCACATAAATAAACAACAAAAAAAGAGTGATTGGTGCAGAAGGTGGGTGTGTGACCAAGAGGAGCCAATAAAAATCCCTCTGCAGACCCAAGGTGGGCCAATGGGAATACCTCTTGCTCACCCATGTAGGGCCAATGGGCATTTCTCCTGCAGACCCAAGGAGGACCAATGGGAATATCTCCTACAGACCCAAGGAGGGCCAGTGGAAATGACTCTGCAGACTCTGTAGCTCTTGCAAAGACAGTCTGGGATTCCAAACTGGTTAGTCCATGCTTGCCATGAGTATGACCAGAGGCAGTTGGCGTCATGGCTGAAGTTTGAAGGTGGGAACTGAATCCCAAGTGAGGAGAGTGGGTCTGTGGTGTTGGTGGCGTCAGAACCTCTATGACCCAATCACCTCTCTCTTGTCTCCAGATGGCAGCAAGCTTTCAACCCAGGAGCCTTTGGACCATATTCATGCTTCCCAGGTGAAGAAGATGACATAAAGGGATAGCAGGGATGGCTGGTTGCAGTCCTAATGGACCAGTTGATCAAATCAAGAGGACAGCAGAGATGGTGACTCAGAACTCTAAACCTAAGGTGTGAAAATACCTATCCTGGAATCATCCACTAACCGATTTTGTCTGAGTGAGAAATTAATGTCTGCAGTGCCTAGCTTCTTTTATTGGGGTAGAATCATGTATTTGGGGCTGTCAGGGAGGTGGGGAGACCTATGGAAGATGAGGCACAGAAAACATGCCACTTGCACATTGCAAAGTTCGGGCCAATGGCTCCTCTTTCTCCTCTCATTGAGAGTCAGCCGTTGGATAGTAGGCTGGGGAAGAAATATTCAGTGTCATCAAAAAGCCAGAAAATCCCCAAGCCAAAGCATTTCGACGCACTTCCAAATCTCCTCTATCAGGCTGGTTATTTTTCTTGCCATAACTATTAGCAGGTGTTTGGCTGTGTCCATGAAAAACCATTTCGTGTTCCCTTGACAAAGGAGTTTTTTATTTAGTGCTGTAAGCTCAATAATACAGCATCTCATGAGAACTATTAAAATGGGAAATGTCTGCTGGGCTGACAATTGTGCTATCGATACATACCGAGTACTACATTAAGGAGAGCCAAATGGACCAATAGCTCTTATGGAAAAGGCTTAGCAGGGGGCCCTGGCTGTGCCGCAGCTTCCGTGCTGGCCTTGGGGGATGCATTTGGAAGAGTCCTCCATAGATCCCCGGCAGTCCTCCATCTCAAGTGGGGTGGAATATGGCTTTGGCTGCCTGAGCTGCTCAAACTCATGTTTTCCAGTGTGGTGGAGAGCTGTGTAGACTAAACTCCTCTCCTTGCCTTTTCAGGCAGGCCTAGAGCAGTTTCACTCTGGACTGCAGTGCCTGGGACTCCAGAACTGCAGACTTCTGCCCCCTTACTTTCCACCAGTCTGAATCTATAGGTTTTGTCTACTGATTCTTAATTGTTCCTAGGACTTTTCCTCCACTTCTGTCTACTGAACACCATTTTGTGTAAATCCTCTTTTCCATCCTCTTCATCACCACCCCCGCATCCCCCCCTCCTCTCCCATTGATAAGGCTTGAGAAGTCCTAGCCCTGATTGGTCAACTTGACTGGATGGAGAGACTTGGGGGAGACTGGGGAGGCTCACTTCTGCCCATGTCCATGATGGATTTTGAAATGATCCAATCACATCAGGGTGATGATTGTGGATGGATTAATCAGATCATGATGTGATCAGTGTAGATCTGATCATCAGTGAATTCATCAGATCATGATGTGATCAGTGTAGATCTGATCATCAGTGAATTCATCAGATCATGATGTGATCCGTGAATCTCATTATTGATGGATTCAGGATTTGATTAGACCCTTGGGAGCTGGTGGAAATGATGGAGTCTGGGTGGAGGAAGTGGGTGGCTGGGAATGTCTCCTTGGGAGTTGTATCTTGCCTGGCCACTTCCTGTTACTGCTTCTCCTCACTTCCTGTCTACCAAGACATGAAGTCCTCCCCACCCCCCAGCTGCCATGATTTTTGGGAACCTGGTGCTGAGCAACCAGGGATGGAGCCCTCTGAAGTTGTGAGCAGGAGATACCATTCTTTCTTCAATGTGTTTATCTCAGGGCTAATCATAAAGACAAGAAAAATTTCAAATTTCAAATATACACACTGATAACTCCCTGTGAAGAACTTACATTTCAACCATTTTTTTGATTGGTCATGGGGCTTGAACTCTGGGCTTGGGTGCTGTCCCTGCACTCTTCAGCTCAAGGCAAGTGCTCTACCACTTGAGCCACAGCTCCACTTTTGGTATTCTAGTGGTTTATTGGCGATAAGAGTCTCACAGACTTTCCTGGCTGGGCTGGATTTGAACCTAGATCCTCAGATCTCAGCCTCCTAAGTAACTAGGATTACAAGTGTGCGCCACCGGCACCTGGCTCGACCATTTTCATTTCACCCAGTGTAGAGCTCAGAGGCCATGATCCTCCTATCTATGCTTCCTCCATAGCTGGTATTCTAGCTATCCATCATCATGCTCAGCTTGTTTTTGCCCTGGTTTGGCCACAAACCACACTCCTTGATCTCTGCCTCCTTAGTAGTTGAGATTGTAAGTGTGAACCACTGTGCTTTTCTTTTTCTTCTTCCTTTTCTTGGTACATAGCCCAGGCTGGTTTCAAACTTACTGACTTCCTGCTTCAGCCTCTTCATCACTGTGATTATAGGGCTGCACTTCCGTGCCTGGCTGACTGTAGTTTTCTTTGGGGTGCTTACCAGCACTTAAACAATATTAATGAGGATTAATGATGTTGTAAATAGGTGTTTAAAATAAATAAAAAAGGTGAAAACAGGGATTAGGGAAAGCTACAGTGGGTTAATAACTGAGGTGTTCCATGGTGAGCCCCTCCAAGATTATTTTAGCAGCAAGAAGGAAACATTTTGTCACAAACAAAATCAATCTGTAATCAGAAGATAATTTGCAATCAGCTTTGCAAGTGAAATTGCATTTTCTTGTGGTCTGAGGGTGTTTTGGGAACTGCATGAGTGAGCCGATAAGCGAGTAATGGATTGGAAGGTGAGGGTGAGGACTGGTTTCACCAGCCAGGTGTTCACAGGGAGGGAGGGGGTGCCTCCCCCACAGCGATTCTTTAGAAGGAGCCACACATGGACTCTGCTGAGAGTAGAAATGCCTGGAGCCTCGCAAGTGCACTGGTAACATGCTCTGCAGGATGTGTATGTCTCCTCAAAATTCACTCCACCTCCTGCCCCATTGCCTTGGTGATTCTGTGTATTTAAATTCTTGTGGGGGTCCTGGGGTTTGAACTCAGGGGCTCATGCTTGCTATGTTGCTTTAGTCACAACCCTGGTTCTGTTTGCTTTCTTATTTTTTAACTGGATTTCATGGCCTTGCTCTTTTCTTTCTGAACTGTGATCCTCCTGTTTATACTTTCTGTGTAGCTGGAATGAAAGACAGGAGCCTCCATGCCTGGCTTATTGACTGAGATGGGGGGGGGGTCTCATAAGATTTTTTGGCTTTCATCAAACTGTGATCCTCCTATCCTAGCCCCCAAAGCAGCTGGTATTACAGGTGTGAGCTCCCATTCCAGCTAGGTATAATTCTGTATGGGCAGTGACAAATGCTTCCCATGTTTTCCACTTAGGTTTATCTTGTAACCAAAATGAGGGTGACATGGGGTTTGGGCAGGTGACCAGCCAGTCACACAATTACACACATTCTCTAAAGAAACCACAGATTGTCAAGTTAGCAATTACTTAAAAAACAAAACCAAAAACCTCTTGACCATAAAGACTGAATTCAGAAAGGACTTAGTGTATTTCAAGCAGTGGCTTAAAAAAATCTAGCAATAAAATGGAAAACAAATCAAAAGAGGATGGCAGGCTCCCATCTTTCCTCTTGTCATGTGCAGAATGTGGGTACTAAAGCTCGGAAGCTTCCAGAGCTAGTTTTCAGGGGCAGCTCTGCTTTGGCCAGCTGGCTCTCTTCATGCATTATGCAGTGTTTTCCCTTTCCCCATTCTTGTCTTAAATACTTATGAAACTTGTTTAGACTGCGCTGATCCAAGAAATAAAATAGAATTATCTGAGCAGAGGCAATGCAGGGGTTCACCACCGTGATTTAGGAAGCCAGCTTGGAGGTGTGTGTTAGAATATGAGGGAATTAATTTGCTGAGTACCTGGTGATGCACTGCTGTGGCCCTCACAGTTTTCTGCAAGTAAACAGGACAGGGTTTCATGCTCATCCTCCTCGTGCCTGCTTGGGTCTCAGATTTTGTTGGATGGAACTGGGTTCAAGGTTATGCATAACTGGTTATGAATGGGCTCTGGCTAATTTGTTTCTTTCACTCATGTGTACGTCTGCTTTGACAGTCCTGAGTTTATCTTCTACCCCAAATCAGTAAATGTGGACTTCTTTCCGAACATTCTCAAGATTCCTACCTGGGATATGGACTTCTTCTAGAACTTTCTGACAATTCCATCCTTGGGAGTCGATTTTGGTATCTGTTGTCTATGACAGTTTCTCACCTCTTTCAGAATGAGTGGAGGGGAAAGTTTGGAGGGTCACAACATGGAGGGGATTAAGGAGATGGAGATGTGGATTAATGACAGTTTGGTAATTACTCATCATGTGTGTATATTTGCTGATGTACAGTACACCACAAATAAGTACAAATATTGTATGTTCACTAAGAAGAAAAAAAAGCAGTCAGGTGCAGTGATACATGCCTGCAATCCCAGTACTTGGGAGGAAAGGTGAGAGGATCTTCAATTTGATTGAGGGCACCTCAAGTAGTAGAGGCTAACTTTGAGTGGAAGAGCTTAGGGACAGAACCCAGGCCCAGAGTTCTAACCCCATGACCGACAAAAGGTTAGCACTCTACTACTTGAGCCACAGCATCACTTCCGGTTTTCTCACCAGAAAATTGGAGATAAGAGTCTCACAGAATTTCTTACTCAGGCTGGTTTGAACCATGATACTCAGATCTGAGCCTCCTCAGTAGCTAGGCTTACAGGCATGAGCCACTCACACCTGGCTGCACATGTGTTTTGAACCCCTAAACTACAGCTCAGCCTCTGTCCTCCTGGTTCTCTGGAGTCTCATGGACTTTCCTGCCAAGGCTGGCTTTGGACCATGATACTGAGATCTCAGCCTCTTGAGTAGCTGGAGTTACAGGTGTGAGCCACTGGTGCCCAGCTAGTCTGGGGGGGTGTTGTATTCCTGGTTCAGGGAGGTGAAGAGGACCTCCCCCCATGGCCTCCCATGACCCAGGCACCCCAGGGTTCCTCTGTGTCTGCTTCCCTTCTGCCTGGGAGGAAGGTGGGCAGCTTTTCTCTGCCAAGACTGGAATGTGATGATTTTGGGCCTGGCGGGCTCTGCCATGGCTGCAGACACTGCTCAGCCCCGGACCATGGCCATGGACACTGCAGTAGACAGCACCACAGCATGCAAGGGCAGATAACAAGGCCTTACCTGTGAGGGTGGGCAGAGCACTGCACTGACAGGCTGAGTCCAGATGCCCTGCTCTGCCATGTCTGTCCCTGGGTCTACCTGGTCCGTTCTTGTCCTGGTCCCTAGACAAGAAGAGACATGCTGATGGGGAGCCATTCAGCCAGGCAGAGGATGGTGGTTGTTTGAGTATGGATGCTGAGGACACAGGCAGTGACCAGAACTCGACTAAACCCGAGATCATGGACAGATGAGATGGTGATCAACCCTCCTCCCTGAAGGTGGGAGAGGGGCCTGCGGGAACTCTCTAAGGGAATGGGGCCAAGTGAGCTGACTCTCAGCTATAGTCTGGGTCTAGAAGATTCTCCAAAGGCCCCCACATGGAAAGAGTGGTCCTCAGTCTGGGAGCTGCCAGAAGAACATGATTTAATATTTAAGCATCTCCAGGAGGAGTGGGGTTTGGGACCCTGTTCTCTCTCTCTCTCTCTCTCTCTCTCTCTCTCTCTCTCTCTCTCTCTCTCTCTCTCTCTCTCTCTCTCTCTCTCTCTCTCTCTCTCTCTCTCTCTCTCTCTCTCTCTCTCTCTCTCTCTCTCTCTCTCTTCTCTCCTAACTGCCATGAGGTAAGAAGGTAAGAAGTCTTCTCTGCTACAGGTAAACCCACAGCAATCGACTGCTGCCTTAAATGGAAACCTATGTGGCAGTGAACCAAACTAAACCTTCTCTAGTGGTGAATGATCCCACGCGGGGATCTGGTCACAGTGCTGGGGAGCCGGTGCATGCAGCCCTACACTGGACATCCAGCCCCAGAGCTTCTCCAGGGTCCTTACTGGCTCAGAGTCCCAGGGGTCAGAAACCACGGATGGACTAGGATGGAGCAAAGGGTCAGAGCCCCTGCCACCCCATTGTTCCCTCCCCATCCCCTGCATCTCCATGAAGATGTATCTGTGGGTTTGGGGAGGCCCAGTGTGGTGCTGTTATTTGAGAGTTAATGTCTTTCCCTTGGAAGGAATAAAAAAAAAACATGTGGTGACAAAGAATTTGTTCTGTTCTTTAGGTGGTAGGCACGGATTCCTCACCAATTAGCAGCATCTAGTTCTAGTGGAAGATGGGTCCCTGGTGGCGCTGGCAGCCACCCTGGATGCGACAGCGAGAAGCTCCTGATGGCCCATCTATGCTGTCTGCCCTTCCAAAAACCCGTCCCTCCCTCCTTCCCCTCCGCAGCCCTCCCCCTCCCAGAAGCCTACCTGCCTCCCTTGCTTTAAAATTTATTTTTAAATGCTCAGCACTGAGAAGTGGCAGCTATCTCCTGCCAGAGCCTGCCGGCAACAAAAGGGAATCCTGAATTAGGAGGCGAGGATGCAGAAAAATAAAGACATAAGAAAAAGGATGGGGTTGGGAGGTCTGCAGCTTAAGACTGCAGCCCCATTTATTTTTAACTTTCACTATTATATGGAATTAGAAGTCAAGAGGTAACATAAGGTTACCAAAGTCTAGAAAAACAAGGAAAATTTCAGTTAAAACAGAGTGCAGTAAAAAAAAAAAAAAAGACAAGGTCAACTAGTAGAAAGTAAAACAATCTCTGCAGACATAACAAAGAAATCCCAGGCACCTGGTGGTTTTTAAGTAACCCAGTTTCTTGTACATGCCCCACATTGAGCATTTGGGTCAAGATGACCTTTAAACTTTACTGTCGGCTCCCAACAATCTCCAGCTCTTTCTATCTTTCTTTCTTTCTTTCTTTCTTTCTTTCTTTCTTTCTTTCTTTCTTTCTTTCTTTCTTTCTTTCTTTCTTCTTCTTCTTCTTCTTCTTCTTCTTCTTCTTCTTCTTCTTCTTCTTCTTCTTCTTCTTCTTCTTCTTCTTTGTTTATTTATTTTTTAAAATTTTTTATTTATTTATTTTTGCTGGTTTGGTATCCCTTTTATTGACTCATGTATTGTGTGGACATAAATTTTGGGTGTTTGGGGAGTTACAGGGGTCCTGCTTGAAAGGATCCTTCATGCCCATTCCAGGGGACCACCCAAAGGCAAGCAGGCACAAGAGAAAGATTACTACAAGGTGTATTAGAGAAGCCATATTTCCCCGAAGAGGGAACACATGGCATCCGTCCCTATTCAGGTAGCAGGAGGGGCTGGGAGTAGGAAGTGAAGTGGGTGTTTGCTCAGGTGGGTCTGGGTGGAGAGAGGGAGTGGCCTGCTGTAGGGCGGGAACTCCAGGGCAGACAGTAGCTCAGGGCTGGGTGGAGCTGAGGACCAAAAGTGGGCATAAAGCTAACTTCACTTGGGAGCTGGTTTGAGGCTCAGCTTTCCAATACGGCTTCTTGCATTGGTCTGACACTAGTGCTGATTGCTGGCTGGGTAATCTAAGTGTGTTCACTTGGTGGAAGACTTCTCACCAGGAAGCTTCTGTTTATATTTGCTGATGGCCCAATAGCCAGAGCAAAGTGCATGTGCAAAGGGCAGAGTGCTTGTGGGAGGGTGTGCAGGGAGTGAATTGAGGAAGTGAGATTCCCTAGCCAGCTGTGAAAGGAATCATCAAACAAGTTGTTGAAACATCTCCAAAAATCTGAGTGGCTTCCTCCAGCTAAGGACTCTTCTTATTTTTGTCCATCATGGGGCTTGAACTCAGGGCCTAAACATTTCCTCTGAGATTTTTTTGCTCAGAGCGAGTGCTCTACCATGGTAAGCCACAGCTCTACTTCCAATTTTTAGGTGGTTCATTGGATATAAGTCTCATGAACTTTCCTGTTTAGGTTGGGTTTGAGATCTTTAGATCTCAGCCTCCTGAGTAACTGGGATTACAGGCATGAGCTACTGGCACCCAGCTTGAGGATTATTTCTTGCCTAACACAATTCCAAGCTGAGGAAACTCAGCAGGAATTCTCTTATTCAGTTGCTCTGCCATGGGCTAAGAACTTTAGAGCCCATGGCCTGTTATCAGTGTCCACCCTTTCTGGAACCATGGGCCTCAGGAATTCTCCACTGCTCTGTACAACACTGGAAAAAGCAGAGGATGGAGGACTAAGGAAATGTTTTAGAGATCAAGTGTGGAAATGTTGTATGGCAGCTGTAGCTGTTGCCAGGTCAGAGGGGCTGGAAGGTTCTAGAAAGAATTCAAGGATAGATGGAGAGGAGACACGAGTGGGAGCAGGCTTACTAATACAAAGTGAAGGCAAAGGGCGAAGGCGGCATAATAATGAAGGACTAATGGCCTTGAGGGTCCAAGGACCCTCGATCATTTCCGGGAGCTTGGAGGTGGTCATGTCTGGAAACCCATGTCCACAACTTCAGGGCTGTGCAGCACCAACACCGGCATGTTGGGCAGGACTTGATGGTCAGACTAGGACTGTCCCCTTCCAAAGCTGTGGGGATGGCAAGTTAGCAAGACCTCGTTGTATGACACGACTCATTCTATGAAGGGCAGCAGGTCAAGATGTGAGTTTTTCTTTTTTTTTTTTGGCTATTGCTGGGGTTTTGAACTCGGGCCTTTCCCTTCTAGGCAGTGCTTTACCAGTTGAGCCATTCCCTCCATGCTTTTTTTGTTTTCTTTTCTAGATTCCATCTCTTGTTTTTGCTTACAGCTGGACTCAGAGCAAGATCTTCCCTCCTGTGATTGCTGAGGAGCTGGAATGCAGTTACCTTTGGCTTATTGGTTGAGATGGGGAATCCTCTTGTTTGCTACACTGGCCTTGAATTTAAATCCTCCTGATCCCTACCTCCCTTGAGAGCTTGTTTTATGGGTTGTTCTAATGTAATTGGTAACCCTCTGACATTCTGCCAAGGTTTTAGAAACTGACTAAGATCTTGGAAATTAAACAAGCTCTACCTGAAGATGAGCTGTGAATTCCAATTGTTGTAGGTGTTACAGGTGTTCTGTGGTCTGTTTTTCTTTATGGAAGGAGGTGAGTATTTTCTGTGGCTTACTTCCTGATTTCTTATAAAGTTTTTAATTCATCTTCAGGAAATTAGAGTGGTTTAGCCTGAAAGCTAATGACTCCTGTTAGCCATAGCCAGAATACAGGACTAATTTCCATTTGTCCAGACTGCCTCTGGTATAGATGGGGAGCTGGAGTAGTATGAGGGATGTTGTTTGAGGGTAGACCATTCTTAATCCTGGGTCCACCCCCTGTCTGTGGACTGGCTCAGGGTCCATCACTCCCACGTGTCTGTGCTGGCAGCGAAAACGTCGATGGGTTAGTCGGGGGAATCTGAGCGACCGGGCTCCACGTGGCACCCACCGAGCACCTGACAGGGACCTCCACCGATCAGTGAGCCCAAGCCCGGTCCTAGCCACACACTACCAATGCACTAACATCACAGGCTTCTTCTTCTTTTAATTTAAAGTTTTTATTTTTGTAGAGAGATTCCCAGTGAGTTGTTTATTTTTCTTGCCCTTTTCCATATTTGATGAGGGAAGAGTGCCACGGCAGTAACAGTTGTGATTCATTGAACCTTTATGGTGTCTGGCTCTGTATGCAGCACGGTGTTGTAGGGTCTTCATGATCAAAACAACCCGGGGGGGAGGGGGGAGCGGGGTTGTCGATGTCAGCACCCCATTTCCACACCTCAGGGGTGGGAACCCCTCCTGGCCAAGGCCCCATGGTACAGAAGTGTTTCTTGTAGTGGAGACCCCACCCTCCCACTTTGTCTGTCAGATGGAGGAGATCTGAAATTCATGTTGGCCCAGCCCTGGTGCCTCACACCTGTAATTCCAGCTACTACAGAAGGCTGAGATCATGGTTCAAAGCCAGTATGGGTAGGAAACTCCTCAAGACATTTATCTCCATGGAGCCAACCAAAAGCCAGAAGTGGAGCTGTGAAAGTGAATGAAAATGTTTTGGGACAGCGCCCAGCTCTGAGTTCAAGCCCCAGGACCGGCACAAAGGAAAACAAACAAAATTCCCATTGCACAGAGAACTGTTTTATCAGTGACACCTTGTGGGAAGTGCTGTCTCCTCCTGCTTTTGAGTGAAATCGGGGTCCTGTGAGACAGGTGGGTCCTGTGCATCACGAAGCTCTGCTGCCAGGGGCCCAGGCATGGCTGCTCGGGGTGTGGTGTGCCTGCCACCACAGGGGACAGAGGAGCTGCTTCTGCCTGGATCCAGAACTTTCCTAGACTCACAGGCTCTCCTTTCTCCTTCAGGTAGAGGAGGGTTATCTCCCAGACTTGTGGAATTTTCTATTTGTCGTCCTGAGCAATCCTTGCCTGCTGCTCCCTGCTGTGGATATTTTCAGATGGCAGTGGGAGAGCCACACAGCCTGTGATCATGACTCCAATCACTGGGACGTAGCAAGCCTGGGCTTCTTGGAGAATGAAGAATTCAGAGACGGCCCCTTCTGGCTCTATCAGAGGTTCATGTTGACAAATGGAGACATGGCAGGCTGTGGTCTTTTGTTTTCAGCAATGGCGGGGTAATATCTGCACCGGCAGCAGCTGACAGCTAACAGCATCCCAGTGTTGGCCCTTCGCCCCTCAATTTCATATCCTCCACTCGAAGCCACATAGCTCTTCCCTAAGCTAAATAATGGGACACACAGCTCTCCCAAGAAAAGACAGGGATGTGTGCGAACATGTGCCTGGGTGAGTGTGTGCACATTTGTGTGAGGGAGAAGTTTCCACCAATCAGAACAGATGCATCTCAAATAATGACTGACCTTAGAGCTTTTTCATTTCTCCTAGGGATCTGGAACACAATGAAAGCATCTGGAGTTGACTGGGCCCACTGTGCCATGATTTCACATAAACACAGAGACTGAATGTGTCCTGGGGTCTTGGAATTGAGCAGTTGTGGGTGAGCCTGCATCCCACCTTGCCATCTGACTCCTGCATCAACCTCAGGATGCAGCTTCCATCTTTGGACACTTACTTTTGGCCTCCCAGATGCTTCTTGGTTTGAACATTATGGGTCAAGACTAGCTCAGGCAAAAAAAAAAAAGTTTGTGAGACCTCATTTCAATGAAACAAGCCAGGTGTGTAGCACATGCCTATCACCCAGATACACAGGAGCTGTAGGTGGGAGGATTGCAGGCGGGGCCAGCCCTGGGTATTTAGAAGTGATTAGAACAGTGGGGGCACAGGAGGCAGAGGGTTGGAGGGGTGTGTGGGGGCTGGTTAGCAGGGGGTACCATTGCCAGCTATGGTAGAGAGGGAGAAGGTGGTGAATCTCCTGGAGATTGGAAGTCTGGGATCAGGAGGGAGAGACAGGAGGTGCTCAAGTTCCAGGTCTTTGGGATCCCATACACACATCTCCCTGCCTGTCCCTGGCCAGCAAAGCCAGACCCCATCTTCATCCTGGGGTGCACACACAGGCCGACCCACCCTGGGTGCCAGGACCGAGACAAGGAGAGGTCTGGGGAGACATGGCAAACCACAACACAGGACAAGCGAAGGCTCTCTTTGCTCCTTGTTTCCCCTTTGGGAGCCATTTGGAGCCCTCACTGTGCTCATTTTCTTGGCCTGTGATGTGTTCTTAAT
>NW_027203805.1:0-2500 GCF_024711535.1 Dipodomys merriami
ACCCGCCAGCGGCAACTTCTTCCTTGGTGTCCCCAAAGGAAGGAGGGAGCAGGAACCAGCGTCCCAAAAGAGACTCTCATTTTGCACGTGGACACTCGGTCTGTGAACAAGATGGATGCCGCCGCCGCCACCGCCATTTAGGCCCGAGTTTTTAGGGAAGCTGACTACCACCCAGACACATTCCCAGCCCACCTCCTCGAGAATGTCTCAAGGATGGATGGCTAATTTTATTCAATCATCATCTGGTTTCCGGAAGGAGAAAATGCCTCTGCTCACCCCCACCCCGCAGTTCCCCTCCCCGGGTATCCTGCACACAAGATGGCAGTCCTTCTTGTGATATCTGAGCTGCCACACCACACCACACCACACCACACCACACCACACCACACCACACCACACCACACCACACCACACCACACCACACCACACCACACCACACCACACCGTGGCAGAAAGTTCCTCCTATGCATCGTCTGGCCTCGGGAATTTACTATCTCCCCGAGCCGAGCCGAGCCGAGCCGAGCCGAGCCGAGCCGAGCCGAGGCCCCTTTTCCTTGGGAAAGAAGGATATCCATGAGGACAAAAATAAGAGCGAAAACAGAGCCAACTTATCCATAAGACAGGTAGGGCACAAAACCTCTCGGCTGGTCAGTAAAGAAAAACCCCAGGCAAAGGCTCACCGGCCCGGTGGTACCGGTGGCAGCCGGTGGCAGCCGGTGGCTCACTGCCCATCATCCGCCTGAGGTGCTGAGCGAGGAGGCTGAGACCTGAGGATAGTGGGTCAAAGCCAGCCCGGGCAGGAAAGTCCATTTGAGACTCTTCATCTCGATGGGTCACCCAAAACGCCAGGAGCGGAGGTGGACTTGGGGGAAAAATGCCCCAGTGAAGATTTCCTCGGGGCTGAATTACTACCGTGTCATGCAAGAGCACGAGCTCCCAGAGGACAGTACTGTACCTCTGGTTCCGGGCGGGCAGAACCCGGTGCGCGGACTCATTATGGTGACAGGGGAACAAAAAAAAAAAAAAATCCCAGAGGTGAGGTGGGCTGGGCTGGGCTGGGCATGTGTCTTAGCGTGCTTGAAGCCCTGGGTTCAATTCCTCAGTACCACCTAGACAGAACAAGCCCAGAAGAGCCTCGAGTGGTAGGGCAGTGACCCTGAGCATAAAGAAACTCTGGGACAGTGCTCAGGCCCGGAGCCCAAGCCCCGGGCGGGACTGGCCAAAAGGAAAAGCAAATGATGATAATAACCAACTATAACAACCTATAGGTATGTGTATGTCAGAACTCTCACTACCCACTGCCGGGTAGGTGAGGACTGACTGACCGACTGAGTGACTGACCCGACCCGTGTTTTGCCCCTCCCGCCGCCCCATCCACCTTGTCGACGACGAACGCGCGCCATCTAGTGGTGGTTTTGTGAATTGCAGTTTTGTCTCCTGAAATGCATGAAAACCAAAAAACCACGCATTGACTGACTGAGAAAACCGGCCTTATGTCCTTCTCTTCCAGGCCCAGGCTGGCTGGCCCCGAGAGAGACTGCCTTCTTTTCAGAGAAGGGGTGGGGTGGGGATGATGATGTGCCTCGTTGGAATATGGGGCCCATGCATAGGCAGGCAGGCAGGCAGGCAGGCAGGCTCGGAGTGGGACCGTTGTGTGTTGGAGCGCCAGCAGCTCAAGCCCCAGGATTGACTGGAAAGTCGAGAGGAAAAGGAGGGAGGGAGTGCGGGCGGGCGAGCGGGAGGGAGGGAGGGAGGGAGGGAGGGAGGGAGGGAGGGAGGGAGGAGAGGGAGAGGGAGAGGAGAGAGAGAGAGAGAGAGAGAGAGAGAGAGAGAGAGAGAGACTGAGAGACTGAGACTGAGAGAGACTGAGAGACAGAGAGACAGAGACAGAGACAGAGACACACAGAGACACAGAGACACAGAGACACAGAGACACAGAGAAAGAAGAGACAGAGACGTGGTGAATTGGCCCGGCTGGCCTACGTGCTCTGTCGCATCCCATCTTTGAGTTTCCTCCCTCCACCCCTCCCCCTTGGATGTGTGCGCGCGCGCACACAGAAACACGGAGATGCCCTCTGCCCCCTCTTCTCTCCAATCCCTCCCCCCCCCCCCCCCGCCCCGGTCAGGCACCAGAAATGAGATCCCTCCCCTTCACCTATCGCGTCGTCAAATACAAACAAAAGGCAGTGTGAGATTCAAGCAAGTTTGTTTTATTTTGTTCCGAGGGTAGGGCTGTGAATTTTGGCGCGGGGGGGGGGGGGGGCGGGGGCGGGGGCGGGGGCGGGGGCGGGGGCGGGGGCGGAGGCGGAGGTCGTGGTCGAGTAATCGCCTGCGGGGGAGGTGGGGATGGACGGTTATGCCACCTGCATACGTACACACCGACCGGGCGATGGATGGCTCGCGTTCCCCTCTGGCTGTCCGGCTTCTGCTGAGTGCTTCAGGTATCACCATCTGGTCAGGAAGCAGGGGTTGGAAGATAAAGAGATATTAGGAGCAGGAC
>NW_027203805.1:15000-30000 GCF_024711535.1 Dipodomys merriami
GCGGAGCCACCCGCGCCAGCAGGGCCCCACCGCACCCATCCACACCGCCGGGCACGGCACCCATCATCGACCGCCTCTTTTTCGGCCGCGTGAGCAAGGGCCCACACACACCGGGATCCTCGGCTCCGGAGGGCCAGAACCCCCCCCGAGCGGCACACCACCACGGGCACGGCGGCCCCGGAACACCGCGGGGCCCGGCGCCCGGCACGGCGCCGTCGTCGCCAACGGGCGGCGGCCCACACAGACGCTCGGGAACAGCGTCGCCAGGGGCCGGAGGGGGAGGGGGACGGGACCCCCCAAAAACCCCACGGCACCCCAAGCACGAGGCCGGGAAGCCACACACCACACGCCCTCGCATCGCGACCCAGCACAGGCTCCAGGCTCCGCCACTCGACACACCGCGCGCGAGGCAGGGGCGGGGACGGATCGGGAACGTCCTCCACTCACCACACCAGACGACGGCCCGGGAGAGGCCCCGCGGGACCCTCCCCCAGCTCGGAGGGGGGAGGCGCGGGCACGCAGTTACCAACGCGGGCAGCCACTAACGCTCAAAAGCGGGACAGGGAGCGGCAGGGCCGCGGGAGCCCATCGGGGGCGGGCCCCCGCCAACCCGGCAGCGAACGCCGCCTCCCGAACGAGGATCGCTAGAGAACCTCTCCTCACTCTGAGGGTGGCCCGCACCCAACCCCGACGGGAACCCCGCCGGGACCAGCACACATCAAAGGCGTCCATCCTTCCCACCACGGGTGGCAGGGAGGGGTGGGGCGGGGGGGGTCTGCGGCAGCAGCAACACCAACCCTGGTCGGTCGGCCTTGCCGTGCGGGGCCAGAGCAAGGTCGCGCACACGGGCGGGAAAGCCCGCACAGGCCCGGCTCGCCTCCCACTGCAACATCTCAGGTCCCCCGGTGCAACAAGAGCCAGGTGACACGGCAGGGAAGACAAGCCAGGACCAGGGCCGGCAGCTCATGCGGGGAAGCCACCCGCCCGGTGCAAGAAGGGAAGAGCGCTCCTCCTCTGGGGAACCGCCTCGACCCCCCCCCCAGCAGAGACGTCAATCTCTGCGATAACTTTTTTCTCACTCGCACAAGCCCCACAAACCCAAGGACGGCCGGGACACACCACGGGCAGCAGGCTGGCACAAGGCAACGGACAACGCCGGGATCGGGAACGACACCACCACTCAGCCTCAGGCACCTGAGAGAACCGACCGGGAGCGTTCCGGGAGCACCGCAAGAGGGCAGAGCGCGAGGCGCGGCTTTTCACACCACACAGCACGGGCAAGCACGGAGCACCGACCCTCCCTCTCCGCGGAGAGAGCCGACCCCCGTGCCGATAACGAGTCACGGGAAGAGAGGAGCAAGATCAGGGGCGCCCCCCCTCCTCCAGCGTGTACAAGTCCCCGACCTCACGGCGAGGGCAGGGAGAGCGCAGCCGGACCCGGTTGCCGCACCCCTGCCTCCCCGCACACCACCGGCGCCGGCACGGTGGGACGGTGAGGGCAGGGGCCCACGGGCAGAACGAGAAGAGCGGTCCCATTCGCCATGAATGTCCGTCCCTCGCCTGGCGCAGCTTAGGCCCGGGCCCGAAGGAGATCGCAACGTCACCACATCAATCACACCGAGGGGGCGGAGAAGACAGCCACACGGCACTCGGGAGGCGGTGGGGCCCAGGAAGCTCGGCTCCCGAGAGGGCCAACAGCCTGGGATAAAAGCGTAGCCAGGACAGACAACCTTTCGTGAGTAACGAGCGAGGTAAAAGGAAAAAAAAAAAAAAAAAGAAAAAAAAAAAAAACTTAAAAAAATAAAAAAATAAAAAAATAAAAAAATACCACGGGCTTCAGCGTCCCTGGCGCTCGGGATTACCAGGACACCTCCGCCGGGCACAGAGCCGAAAGAAGCTAGAGAGGAAAAAAAGAAAAAGAAAAAGAACCACGGACAGCGCTCGGGAGTAGCGCAGGTCAGCGGCCGACCAGGCCCGCCATCGGGAAGCGGCAGGTCGGGGGAGTTGGAGCTAGGGGCGATAGGAAAAAAAAAAAAAAAAAGCCACGGAGGTCGGACGAGCACGACGGCAGGACGGGGATGCCGCACACGCACAGGCAAGGCAAGGCAGGACTCGCCCCCCGCCTTTTCCTCCTCAAGCCGGCCACGGCGAGGGAAGCACACCGCGCGGGCCTACCTATGCACCCCAGGCAACCAACCACTCTCCTCCTCGGCGTGCCGAGGCAAGGGCCAGAATCCGGCACCGGGAGCGGGGGAGAGATCAAGGACGACGGGACTCACTCAGCCACCAACCAACCACCACCACCACCACCACCACCACCACCACACCCACGAGCCACCACAGGGGCAAGGCCTGCTCAGGGCAGCGGGAGCCCGGGGTGCGGGGGGAAGGGCAGGGGGACCCGGACCGGGAAGAGACGGGAAAGGCCCGGCACACAGCATCCGAGAGAGCCCCAAAAGACCCGCTGACAGCCACCGGGACACAGCATGCCAGCACCCTCCTGCAGGTACAAAATCCTCACGTCACCACGCCAAAACCAGCTGGTCACGCAGGGGCGACAACTCGCTGGCGACAGGGACCTCTCGGAAACCACATCGGGGACACCTGTCCCCAACACGTCCCCAACAGAGCCAGACACGGAACTCTCAGGGACAGCTGGTCGACCACATAGGGCGAAGACAGACGAAGAGAGAGGGCGGGAGCGGGGTCAGGGGACGCACCCGCCCCACTACCCCGGGTGCGCACGGGCTCACGGCACGAGCGGCACGGGGAGCCTTCCCCCGGCAGACGCGAGGCACCCACTCCGAGAGGCACCCAGCCACCACACCCACACCGCGCGGGGTCGGTGGTGAGCGCCCTGCCGCCAGCACGCACACACGCGGGACTCCCGGGCTCGGGTCCCCGACTCCCGAGGTGCTCCCTCCGCCTCGACTTTTCCCCTACGCAGGGCCCACCGGGCAAGTCCCCGCCATCGCGCACACCGCAGACGGTAGGTAGGTAGGTCCCGGCCCCGAGGCTCGCCTCGGCCGTGCCCACGGCTCCTCGCGCCGGAGAAGTCTGTCCTCCGGCCTCCGGGGCCGTGGAGAAGGCCGTGGAGGAAGGCCACACGGGGCCGGCGACCCAGGCCCTCGCGCCCGGCACGCGCCAAGCGCTCACTCGGAGGTGACTCCGACGACCATCCTATGTCGGGGAGGGGCGGGGTGTAGGTCCCGGCCCCGAGGCTCGCCTCGGCCGTGCCCACGGCTCCTCCCGCCGCAGAGGTCTGGCCTCTGGCCTCCGGGGCCCGTGGAGGAGGCCGTGGAGGGAGGCCACACGGGGCCGGCGACCCAGGCCCTCGCGCCCGGCACGCGCCAAGCGCTCACTCGGAGGTGACTCCGACGACCATCCTATGTCGGGGAGGGGGGGGGGGTGTAGGTCCCGGCCCCGAGGCTCGCCTCGGCCGTGCCCACGGCTCCTCCCGCCGCAGAGGTCTGTCCTCCGGCCTCCGGGGCCGTGGAGGGAGACCACACGGGGCCGGCGACCCAGGCCCTCGCGCCCGGCACGCGCCAAGCGCTCACTCGGAGGTGACTCCGGGGAGGGGGGGTGGTCCGAGTCCGGGCCGGGACCGGCCCCACCACCTAGCGGCTCACCCGGGGACCCTTTCCCCCGACTCCCGAGACGTCCCTCGTACTCTCCTTCTTTCGCCCTCAAAGACCAGAGTCCAGGGAGGGGAGGAGGACAAGGCGTCGGGCCCAGACAGAACTACGGGAGGGGAGGAGGACAAGGCGTCGGGCCCAGACAGAACTACTGGTCGACCCGACCAAGCCGCCACCCCCGGCACAGACCGGGCACGGAAGAGAGAGCGGCGACTCACGGCCCCACCCCGCGCTCGCCTGCGGGCGCAAAGTCCGACAGAACAGCCGCCCCGGCGCCACAGCGACACCACGGCGACAGTCGCGCCCGGCACCCGGTAGAGGCCGGGCCTCCGCCCGGCTCGCTGCCGCCAGACCTCCTCCTTCACTCGCTCGCTCGGCTGAGAACGAGGGGACTGTCATATCAAGGCGGACGCCAGGGGGAGCACGACAACCGCCTTCCAACGACCGACTCCACCGAGCCGCCGTACCCCGGATCGGCGCGCGCCGGGCGGCTCTGAGCTCCGGAGACACAGAACACGGAAACGAATCGCCTCACTCCCCACCGCCACGCACCGAGAGGCACAACCTAGGTCAGGACCTGCAGCCGGGTCCTCTCTGCGACCTCACGAACGACACCAGAGCCACCAGAGACCTAGACCGAGATCGAGCCGCCGCCGCCGCCGCCGCCAGCGACCAAAGTGAAACCAGGAACCAGGACGGGAGTCGCCCGAACGGAGCGGCCCGAACCCGAGAACCGGGAAGTCGGGATCGGTCCCAAGCAGGAAGGGGCGGCAAAGACGGCAGGCCTGCACCACGAGAGAAAACGAACCGGCCACCCGCACGACCTCCGCCGCCCGTGGCAAGACCCCCACCCCCACCCAACATGGCCAGAAAAGGGCAAGTGAGCGCTCGTCCCACCGTCTGCCCGCCCGTCTTTTTTTTTTTTTTTTTTGGGGGGGGGGGGGTGTTTGTACGTTTTGTTTTCTTTTTCCCCCAGATGGAAACCAGAAAGAAACAACAACAACAACAACAACAACAACAACAAAAAACTCCCAAAGATGGGTCGGCTCCAGCAAGAGACGAGCCCTCGGGAGGCACCCCGCTCACTTGTGAAAGTCCGCCGCCCGCCCGCCCCACAACACGCTCCCTCCCCCCGCCCCCACCCGCCCCCCCCCCTTCACAGGCAGGGAAAGGGCAGGGGAGGTTTCTTCTAACACAGAGAGGGTAGGTACACGTCACGCACACAGGTCTGGAAAACCACGGTGACAGCGCCATGGGAAGCGTGAGTCCACTCACCCATCACTAAATGACAGGAAAGCCAAACGAGAGCCGCTGGCTGGGCAGAAAAGGCCTTTGACAAAATTCAACATTCATTCATGCTAAAAGCTCTGGAGAAAATAGGAATAGAAGGAACATTTCTAAAAACAATAAAAGCCATTTATGACAGACCAATAGCCAATATTATACTTAATGGGGAAAAGCTACAACCAATTCTCCTAAAATCAGGAACAAGGCAAGGATGCCCACTGTCTCCACTCCTCTTCAATATAGTCCTAGAACCCTTAGCCAGGGCAATAAGGCAAGAAAAAGACATTAAAGGGATCCGCATAGGGAAAGAAAAAGTTAAACTATCCCTTTTTGCAGACGACATGATACTATACCTCCACGATCCCTAAAAGTCCATCCCGAATCTCTTAGAAATCATAACTCTCTTCGTCAAAATAGCAGGATACAAAATAAACCCACAAAAATCAGTTGCCTTCCTATACACTGATAATGTACAGGAAGAGAGGGAAATAAAGGGAGCAACCCCATTCACAATAACCTCCCGAAAAATAAAATATTTAGGAATTAACCTAACCAAAGATGTAAAAGAACTATTTAATGAGAACTATAAAAAGTTAAAGAAAGAAATTGCAGAAGACACTAGGAAATGGAAAGACCTCCCATGCTCCTGGATAGGCCGACTTAATATAGTAAAGATGGTAATACTTCCAAAACTAATATACAAATTCAACGCAATTCCTATTAAAATCCCAATGACGTACATCACTGAAATACAGAAAACAGTCCAAAAATTCATATGGAACAACAAAAGACCTAGAATAGCCAAAACAATTCTAGGGGATAAAGACAATATGGGAGGGCTATCCATGCCGAACTTCAAACTCTACTACAGAGCTATAATAACAAAGACAGCATGGTACTGGCACAAAAACAGACCCGAAGACCAATGGAACAGAATAGAAGATCCAGAAATAAATCCACAGGCCTACAGCCAGCTGATATTCGACAAAGGAGCCAAAGACATACAATGGAAGAAACACAGCCTCTTCAACCGCTGGTACTGGGAAAACTGGGCAGCCACATGCAGAAAACTAAAAGTGGACCCCAGCCTATCACCATGCACCAACATCAACTCAAAATGGATTAAAGACCTTAACATTAAACCTGAATCTCTGAAACTACTGCAGGACAGAGTAGGAGAGACACTTGAACTAATAGGCACAGGAAGGAACTTCCTGAACAGAGTCCCAGGGTCACAACAAATTGGAGAGAGACTCGACAAATGGGACTACCTTAAAATAAAAAAAAATAAAAAAAAAACAAAAAAAAAACAAAAAAACAGCTAGCCTTTTCTAATAGGCTCTGCCACTCTCTCTGGAGCAGGATTCGGGGCATGAGGCGGTGAATCTGAACCCGACACACAGGTGTTGGAGGGTAGAGGCATCTTCACTCACATGCCTGTGGTGGAGGACCTGGACCCGAGTGTGGCGGTGCACAGTGGGTGTGGGTGTGTGTGTCTGTGACTCTGTGTGTGTGTGTCTGTGACTCTGTGTGTGTGTGTGTGTGTGTGTGTGTGTGTGTGTGTGTGTGTGTGCGCGCGCGCGCGGGGCTGGGGGGAGGGCAGGTAGGGAACCCTAGGAGGAAAGACAGGGAGAGACAGATGAGGGGCCCCGGCCCAAACAGAGTGGGGGGGTCAGAGGGGCGATCCTATCTCCCGGGGGGGGGGGGTGAAGCATGGTTAGAACCCACAGGCCCGGCGGGCGTACTTCTCTTTGGAGTTCGCACTGGGAACATATGCGGGCAGAAGCGCCCCAGCACACACATCGCATCGCAGACGGGTAGAGAGGCAGAGCCAGGGGGTCAGGCATGGTAAACACTCTATTCCGTCAACACACCTTAGGGTGTGTGTACAATATCCACAAGGTAAAAGTTTATTCATCCATTCCCCAAAGAAGAAGAAGAAGATTATGTCAGTTACAGGGAAGTAGATGGATGGACCGATGGACTAGGAGCGGGGGGGGGGGGGGGGGGGCAGGGGGGGGTGCCGGCGGCGGCGGAGAAGAACCTAGAACAGGTGATGCCAGGGGAAGACAGACCGGCGGAGAGACAGACAGACCGACCAACCAACGGCACCTGTTTTCTCTCCTACGTGGACGCTAGACCTAAACTATAACTGGACATGGTAAGCTACACAGCACTCCGGGCAAACAGAGTGTGTGTGTGTCCCCGTGTGTGTGACACACATACTGTCCTTTTGTCAGAAGGTGTAACTTCTCTGAGCATTTAAGATATTGCAGAGAAGACACAAGACGTAATATCCGTAAGTGGCACGACTGTGAACGTATTATAACAACCGGACGTGTGAGGACCAAAGCTGGAATTAGGAGGACAGAAATGTACCTGTCCTCACGCTTTGGGTCATGATCACAAGTACATTTGGTTTAGGATCTTTCAAAACACATCGATGTATCCTTCTGGACACGATGGTCTAGGACCACACTAGTCAATAGCCACTTCAAAGCCAGATCCGCGGTTGGATACGTTTCAATTGGCTTATATTGCATCCTCCAATATTTTTCTCTTCTTTTTATTCTACCTTCTCACTAAAGATCCAGTGGTATAAAGCTACTTTTATTCTCTTAATATTCCATAACTGAAGTGATCTGCTTTGTTTTGCAGCTTTCTCAGCTTAATTCACTGAGGCCTATTTAGTCACACATGATGAGAGGTCCAGAAACATCTTTGGGGCCACGGATGGCTTTTGTAAAGTCCATTTGGGGAAATAGCAAATATAATCTACCATGTCCTAAAATGTAACAGATTATCTCTATGGGGCCGATAGAAATATCCAGATGTGCCCTGTCAACAGCCAGTTATTTTAATTTACTTAAGGGAAATCAAGTGAATAAAAGTCTATATAGTTCAAGAAATTGTATTCTGATACCTATATAAAAAGTTTACCTGAGTGGGTGAGGACATTTGCATGAAATTTCACCTAGGGCAGCACTTGATATTTATAACTCTCCCTAAACTATTGCATTGCCTGTTTTCCATTTTCTTGGCACTCCTTTAGAAATGTTCCCGTCTCAATCTTTCACCCACTGCAGCCGTGGGACCCTTTTTCATAATACGGACGTAAAGACATTTGTGGTACCGTATATAAATTACAACCGTAGGGGCTGGGAAGGTGGCTCAGTGGTAGAGTGCTTGCCTTGCATGCCTGAGGCCCTGGGTTCGATTCCTCAGCACCACATTAAGCAAAAAGAAAAAAGCCGGAAGTGGCGCTGTGGCTCAAGTGGTAGAGCACTAGCCTTGAGCTGAAGAGCTGAGGGACAGCGCCCAGGCCCAGAGTTCAGGCCCCACGACCGGATCCAAAAAAAAAAAAAAAAAATTACAACCGTAAATAAACTGGTACAGTTTGCTCGTAAGACATAATATCCAAACGAATTCCGTGTCCAGAAAATAACGAAAAAAAACACCCCCTGCGGGCCCCCCTCTCCCTCCGCTCGGCCCTCCCTTCAAGAACATTTCCTTGTTTGCTGTTGTTTCGTTTTGTTTCGTTGTAAATAAATAAAGCCGCAGAAGAGAGCCGGCGATACCTCATCGCTACTCTCGCGAGAGTCTCTCGGACTCTCGCGAGAGTCGCCAGCCCCCGCCATCAGCACCGAATCATTCCCTGTCACTCCACACGGTGTCCAGTAGGTGGCACCCCAAAACAAGGAAAAAGAACGTCAGGCCCAAGATCGATCAAGACACTTAGGAAGGTCTTGTGAGGAAGGAACACCTCCCCCTACACACACACACACACACACACACACACACACACACACACACACACACACACACACACACACACACACACACACACACACACACACACACACACACACACACACACACACACACACACACACACACACACACACCCCAGCACATCCCCGCCCACACAGGTCATGAATGGCAAACCCCTATGGCACAGAGAGACAGACAGACAAAACACATGGGGTGTGGAGAGAGACCGGAAATCAAAAACAAAAACAAAAACAAAAAACATTTTCCTGGCTTGACCTATGAATGGGCCTGGGCTGGCATTCTGTCCTCTGGGCCCTACAGTCAATCCATGGCAGTCGCTCCTCTCTCCTCATCACTGTAATCCTATCTGATATTTGCCAGAGCCGAACGTGCAGTGGGGACACTTTGGTTCATCGATCTAAACTAGGGCCCGGGGCGGAGGGGGTGGTGGTGGTGGAGGGGAAGCCTAGGAAGTCTGTTGCTATAGTTGGTGGCGGCGGCGGTGGTGGTGGCGGCAGTGCAAAGTGTGTGTGGGGGGAGGGGGGGAGGTAGATCACATGCTGCCATACGTGCCTGTGCCTGTGTGGTAGGAAACAGCAGCAAAGATCAAGGGGTGCAGGGTGTGTGTGTGCACGCCCCAGTCAGTCCTGGGGCTTGAACTCAGAGCCTGAGTGCTGTCCCTTGGCTCTTGTGCTCAAGACTGGCACTCTGGGGCTGGGAAGGTGGCTCAGTGGTAGAGCGCTTGCCTTGCATGCGTGAGGCCCTGGATTCGATTCCTCAGCACCACATAAGCAGAAAAAAAGCCGGAAGTGGCATTGTGGCTCAAGTGGTAGAATGCTAGCCTTAACCTGAAGAGATGAGGGACAGCGCCCAGGCCCAGAGTTCAGGCCCCACGACCGGACCCCCCCGCCCCCGCGCCAAAAAAAAAAAAAAGAGACTGGCAGTCTGCCATTTGAGCCAAAACTCCACTTCTGGCCTTTGGGTTGCTTAATTGAAGACATGAGGCTCACCAAAGTGCAATGCCTATATACCTCTGATCATATAACAAGAAGTCTTCCCCTTTCTTTGTGTTTGTTATCATCGATGTTATTTTGTTTTCTCTTCTCCCCCCCCCCCATTGTTTCTTCCTTCATCTATTTCCGGGAGGGGCAAGAAATGGAGGGACCCAGGATGAAGAAGTGCAACAGTGGCACTCACTAGACACTATGTTGACACACAACCTGTGGGTGGGGAACAAACAGAACTTGAGGGAGGGAAAACCTGTGAGAGAGCCAGGGAAGGGGTGACATTGTCCAAAAAAAAAAAAAGTACTCTTTTTTAGGGGGTGGGGGGAGATGGGAGGGCAGGAATGGAAACAAAGGAGGAGGCAACAATGCTTGATAAGAAATGTACTCATTTCCTTGCTCGTGTCATTGTAACCACTCTGTAAGTATTTTCACAATTAACACAACTCATTAGCCGGGCGCCGGTGGCTCGCGCCTGTAATCCTAGCTACTCAGAAGGCTGAGAGCTGAGGATCACGGTTCAAAGCCAGCCCGGGCAGGATAGCGCCCAAGCCCAGAGTTCAAGCCCAACGACAAAAAAAAAAAAAAAAAAAAAAAAAAAAAAAAAAAAAAAACTTATTAATTAAAAAAAAAAATGTACTCTTCCTACCTCACTTATGTAATGTAATCTTTCCTATCCTTTTTTTTTTTTTTTTTTTTTTTGTCAGTGGTGGGTCTTAAACTCTGGGCCTGGGCACTGTCCCTAAACTCTTCAGCTCAAAGCGAGTGCTCTACCGCTTGAGCCACAACGCCACTTCCGATTTTCTAGTGCCTCATTGGAGATAAGAGTCTGGTGACTTTCCTGCCCTGCCTGGCTTTGAACCGTGATCCTCAGCTCTCAGCCTCCTGAGCAGCTAGGATTACAGACGCGAGCCACCGGTGTGGGCTGGCATACTGTAACCGTTCTGTATGTCACCATTTCCCTAACAATTTGTAAAAAATCAAAGGAGAGAGGGAGGGTGAGATAACAACCCCTCACGCCTGAGAAGTGAAACCCAACGGGCTTCTAACCGATCTGAGATTCTTTGAAGGTTTTTGCGATGTTAATCACAATCACAAACACAGACGGACAGTTTCTCCAGTCACTCCTTAAGAGGAACGGGGAACAGGGACAGGGAGAAGAGAGGCAGATCCTGGCCTGACCTAGGCGGGAAGATGGAGGGGAGACAAGACTCCTGAAACTCCTTTTTCCCCTCACTCTCCTCCGTCCAGAGGGTGGGAGCGTAGGGGTCGGCCACGGGGACATCCCACGGTCACAGTCATGCCTCCCGGAGGGGCAGAGGGCAGAGCACAGGCAAGCATGCCAGCTTCCCCGCCCGCCCCTCCCATTCTGTCCCTGGCGGGCTTGGGCGGGAGGCATACTAGTGGCAGCGGGCGGGTGGAAGTAGTCTGACAACTCCAGCTTGCAGGAAGTCAGTGGCTGCTGGTGGTAGGCAGGGAGGGTCCCAGCAGAAAAAGACCAGAGAGAGAGCGCGCGCACAGACTTTTCCTGCCCAAGGGCAAAAGAGGCCACTTTTGTAAAGATGGGGAGGGGGAGGGGAGGCTGATTCACTCCCCCCCACCCCACCCCGCGCGCTAATGAAGTTACAGGAGCTGAGGGCTGGCCGCCCCACCCCCCACCCCGCCGGGGTGTTTCGCAGAGGACGCAGGGCGGGTCGGGGGTGGGGGTGGGGTGGGCTGGTTTAAGCCTGGAGCCCCAGTCAACTCAGGAACTTCAGGCAACGTTCCTTTGTCTTGTAAATGTCGTCATGGCAACGACTTAAGCGCCCTGGCGGAGGGGGGGAGGGTGGGTGGGGAGGGAGGAGAAAGAAGAAGAAACAAACACGCCCACCCCAGCAGGCCTGCCTGAGTTGAGGCCTTGAATTTCAACCTCAGTAGGGCCACTAAACTAATAAAAATCGTTGTAAGAAACTGTTGACGGAGGACCCTCGGGATAGGATGATTAGGCTGTGTACCCGTGAGGCGAGGTGGCCGTGTGTTCCAGCTTCGTGCCAAGAGGTTGCCTTATCTCGGCCTATCTTCCTTCCCAGAATTGAACACAGAGGCAAGCAGGATAATTTCCAGGGGGAAATGAGGCCTGGGAAAGCACCACCAGGAATTCAGAGACAAGACAGCCGGACAGCTTCCTAATGAATGGCTCCACACATCCTATTTTCTTCACTTTTCAGTCCCTCATAAACGAACAGTTATTAGGAAAGAAAACTAATAGGTGGGGGTGGGTGGTGGAAGGGAAAAGAGCAGCTCCCTTCCTCTGAGCTTTTGCACAAACAATGAGTATACTGCGGGAACGGAGCCAAGAGTTTCCTCAAAGAAAGGAGGAAACTTACACCGGGGAGGGAAGTAAATTTTAAAAAGAAACAGAGCATGGGTCAAAGCACCCCCCCCTCCCCCCCATGCATGCATGGGAAACCAACAGAATCATCTCTTAAACCCTACTACAGGCTCAAGGTAGAGAGTTTACTTTGTTTCTTTTTCCTCTGTGTGTTTTCAAGGTTTCACTTTCATTTCTGGGCACATAACCATTGGGCCTTGCCTCGGTGGGTGTTTCTCCCCCTAAAAGTATCTATCCTGTCTTTTGGGTCTTACTGTGTGTGAGTGTGTGAGTGTGTGAGTGAGTGAGTGAGTGAGTGAGTGAGTGAGTGAGTGAGTGAGTGAGTGAGGCAGCCAGGCAGCCAGGCAGCCAGGCAGCCAGGCAGCCAGGCAGCCAGCCAAGCAGCCAGCCAAGCAGCCAGCCAGGCAGTCAGTCCAGAGATCTAATGTCTCCCCTATTTTAAACGTACCTTTTGCATATGTGAGAGAAAACACACGAAACTGGTTTTCTATAGGAACATATATGTGAATACATTCACCATGGAGTGAAAAGATAGAGTCGCTTCCAAATGATATGTACAGCAGAATACCAACACATCGAGATGACTTCTGCAAGAAGCCAAGGCCCACTTTTGAAATCCCATAATGAGGAAGCCTCAGTCAGTGGCCTGGTTTGAGTCCAGGCCTCCACTTAAAAACGACCTTTACTTTGTGTTTTTATTTTTCCCTGTTTTCTTTTCCTTTCTATGACCTCTCCCCCCAACGCCCCAACCCCTTCCCTCCATAGGTCTCTCTTTCTCCTTTTCTTTCTCTGTAGTTTGAGCCCGAGAGTTACTTAATTCTCGAACTTCTGGGTTTTCCTTAGATCTGGTAACCTGTTGGACATAAAAATTTGGGAAAGCCTCAAAACAGTCACCCCCACCCCACGAAAAATAATCATGCTTGTCGCCAAAAGCTGTTAAATGAGAAAACAGTGGTCAAGTTAAGCCAATGAAGGCTGTAATAGCAACCATGTTTCTAGACTACTGTACCAAGTTTTTTTTTAAATATATATTTTTTAAATATATTTTTATTGTGAAAATACTGTACAGAGGGGTTACAATTACATGGGTAAGATAATGAGCACATTTCTTATAAGCATTGTAGCCTCCTGCTTTTTTTCCCCTTCCCATCCCTTCGTATCCTCCCCCCCCCCCCGCCGTCCCCCCACCAAAGTTGTAAAGTTCGTTTTTCGACATAACGACTTGTATATCTCATTGTTTCAATGGGTCCTCCTGTAACCCTGTTTTAACAATTTGTTTTTTCCCTTCCCCTCCACATATATCAACACCAGGATTTTTTTTTTTATTAAGCAAAACAACTCAGTTATTCAGCTGTGAGTATGTCCATACAAACAAGATGCAGGAGCCTTCCATGCTGGACTGGCCAAAAAAGGGGGGAGAGCTAGGAAGGTGGCTTAGTGGTAGAGTGCTCGCTCCCCTTGCAAGCATGAGGCCCTGGGTTCGATTCCTCAGCACTATATAAACAGAAAAGGGGAGCAGTGGCACCCTGTGGCTCAAGTGGCAGAACAGTAGTGAGCCTTCAGATGAAGAGCAGAGAGACAGCACCCAGACCCAGAGTCCAAGCCTCACACCCGACGACAAAAAAACTGAAAATAATAAATATATATATGTTTGTATCACACTACATATAAGCATAGATAGATATATATGTATGTATGTGTATAAATATATGTGTATATGTATGTATATGCATGTGTGTGTCTGTGTGTGTGTGTCTGGAGAGAGAGAGAGAGAGAGAGAGAGAGAGAGAGAGAGAGAGAGAGAGAGAGAGAGAGAGAAAGCCAGAAGTGGTGATGTGGTTCAAATGATACAGTGCTAGACGTGAGCAAAAGAAGTTGAGTGTGATTCCTAGAAATGTTGTTTGATGATACTTTTTGTCCTATTCATGACAGATAAAACTTTCACTAACTTATGTTATGTGTTAGTATAATTACTTCATTTGATGAAATAGCTAATATATATTTTTTACCTTTCTGAGAATATAATTTTAATGAAATAAACTGTAAAATTATTCATATGTGAAAAAAAGAAGAAGTTGAGTGACAGTGCTGAGGCCCTGACTTCAAGTCTCAGTATTGCCCACCCACCCAAAAAAATAAAGAAAAAGGAGAGAGAGGGGGGTGGGGAGAAGAAAGAGAGAAAGTAAAAAAGGAAGGAAGGAAGGAAGGAAGGAAGGAAGGAAGGAAGGAAGGAAGGAAGGAAGGAAGGAAGGAAGGAAGGAAGGAATGGTCAATGACCTGTTTTTCTTACCTGTAGAGAAATGCCCCAAACATCTAGAAATTCAGGTTGGGGCAAAGATAAAACAGCTATCTGTACATAACTCAGCTGCCACATCTCCCCCCCCCCCCCCCGCCTGTCTAACCCTGAAAACACCCATGAAGTCAAGGAGCTGTGTAGGTCTCTCTCCCTTCAAGAGCACCCACACTGTATTAGAGTATGTCCTTGTCTGTCTGTGTGTCTGTGTGTCTGTCTGTCTGTCTGTCTGTCTGTCTGTCTGTGCCTTTTTTGGGGGTCTGGTTGTCTCTGCTTGCCTGCTTGCTTACTTACTCCATAAAAACTCCACCAGAGTGACTCCTCCAGAAATTCTTATTCAATGATCGAAATCAAGGGTCCTAAGGGAAGAGTCCCTACATGGAAGGGTAAAAAGTCACTAACCCTCACCTGTGTTTGGTGACAAGAAGAACTCCATACCAAGAGTCTACCTTAATACATGAGGGCAGGGCAGGGAAGGAATAATTTATTCAGGTGATCTAGTCAGTCACAGTAATGGGTCTCTGGTTCCCCGTCCATGTCTCCCTCTGTGTGTGTGTGTGTGTGTGTGTGTGTGTGTGTGTGTGTGTGTGTGTGTGTGTGTGTGTGTGTGTGTGTGTGTGTCTCAGATCTAGTTGGACT
>NW_027203805.1:50000-55012 GCF_024711535.1 Dipodomys merriami
GCACACACCCGAGCGGCCAGAAAGCCGGGGGTGACGCGCACAACGCAACGCACGCCACACGGCCACGGGGTTTTTCTCCGCCTCCCTCAGAAGCCGGCCCGAATTCACTCGCTCGCACGGACGCGGGGGCCGAGCGCACGACGACCCGCGCCACCGCGGACCGGCGGTGCCGGCAAGGGGTCGGGGGTCTGCGGCGACGACCCGTCGGCGACAAGTCACCGGCCAACGGCGGCGGCCGGAGGCGGCGGCAGGGACCCCGGGAGGCGGGCGACACCAAACCCAACGCACGCGAGCACGCTCACGCGCGGACACCGCCGGCACAGAGCGGACGGGGCCAGGCACGGGAACCGGGGTCGCGCCGGGCACGCGGCGGCGACACGCCGGGAGAGCACAACGCCCCGGATCCGGGACCGGGGCGGGGGACGAAGCCACACGGCTCGAGACGGAGGAGACGATGCGGGCAAGCCTCTGGCACGGCGAGCAGGAGGGAGGCGCGGGAACCCGGGACGACATCGCGCAGGCACGCGAGGCGGCGCCCAGCGGGAGGAGACACGTCACGCCGGCTTCGGGCCCCCGGACGGCCAACTCCCGAGCGAGGGACGCACGCGGGAATCTCACCGCCACCGCCCCCGTGGCGTACCGGCGGTCCCGCTGGCAGGAGCCCTCGCGTCGTGAGCAAAACCGATCCGGGAAGACCCTTCAAAAGCCACCGCCGCCGCGACGACGTGCCTCCCCCACACCGGGAGAGCAGCCTCACGAGCCGAGCGCCGTCCCCCCCACCAAGAGAACACACCACACACGCCCAACTCGACCGTCCGCCGGTGGCCGGCCACCAAGGCCAAACCGGTGAGGATCGCGGAAGGCTGATGCGGGTGAGGAGGGCATGCCGGAAGCCCAATAAGAGCAGCGGGGAGGGTCATCGGGTCGGGTCACCGGGGTGAGAGGCGAGCGAGCGAGCGAGCGGCCACCCCCCCCCCACGGGCGGGTGGCGCAGCCGCAAACCAGCGGGGAGGTGAGACCTTTCCGGGCACAGCCGGCACGCCAGGGAAACGAACGCGGGATCTCACCACCCCCAACTCCTGGGCGGTCCCGCGCAACGCCTGGGACACCGAGCCGGCCGACCAGCGGACCGGAAACCCCCACCGCGGCAGCGGCGGGCCCCCCCAAAAGAGGCCCGAGAGGGAAAAGGCAGCTCGCACACGCCTCAAAGACCCCGCGAGCGCCCGCGGAGCCACCCGCGCCAGCAGGGCCCCACCGCACCCATCCACACCGCCGGGCACGGCACCCATCATCGACCGCCTCTTTTTCGGCCGCGTGAGCAAGGGCCCACACACACCGGGATCCTCGGCTCCGGAGGGCCAGAACCCCCCCCGAGCGGCACACCACCACGGGCACGGCGGCCCCGGAACACCGCGGGGCCCGGCGCCCGGCACGGCGCCGTCGTCGCCAACGGGCGGCGGCCCACACAGACGCTCGGGAACAGCGTCGCCAGGGGCCGGAGGGGGAGGGGGACGGGACCCCCCAAAAACCCCACGGCACCCCAAGCACGAGGCCGGGAAGCCACACACCACACGCCCTCGCATCGCGACCCAGCACAGGCTCCAGGCTCCGCCACTCGACACACCGCGCGCGAGGCAGGGGCGGGGACGGATCGGGAACGTCCTCCACTCACCACACCAGACGACGGCCCGGGAGAGGCCCCGCGGGACCCTCCCCCAGCTCGGAGGGGGGAGGCGCGGGCACGCAGTTACCAACGCGGGCAGCCACTAACGCTCAAAAGCGGGACAGGGAGCGGCAGGGCCGCGGGAGCCCATCGGGGGCGGGCCCCCGCCAACCCGGCAGCGAACGCCGCCTCCCGAACGAGGATCGCTAGAGAACCTCTCCTCACTCTGAGGGTGGCCCGCACCCAACCCCGACGGGAACCCCGCCGGGACCAGCACACATCAAAGGCGTCCATCCTTCCCACCACGGGTGGCAGGGAGGGGTGGGGCGGGGGGGGTCTGCGGCAGCAGCAACACCAACCCTGGTCGGTCGGCCTTGCCGTGCGGGGCCAGAGCAAGGTCGCGCACACGGGCGGGAAAGCCCGCACAGGCCCGGCTCGCCTCCCACTGCAACATCTCAGGTCCCCCGGTGCAACAAGAGCCAGGTGACACGGCAGGGAAGACAAGCCAGGACCAGGGCCGGCAGCTCATGCGGGGAAGCCACCCGCCCGGTGCAAGAAGGGAAGAGCGCTCCTCCTCTGGGGAACCGCCTCGACCCCCCCCCCAGCAGAGACGTCAATCTCTGCGATAACTTTTTTCTCACTCGCACAAGCCCCACAAACCCAAGGACGGCCGGGACACACCACGGGCAGCAGGCTGGCACAAGGCAACGGACAACGCCGGGATCGGGAACGACACCACCACTCAGCCTCAGGCACCTGAGAGAACCGACCGGGAGCGTTCCGGGAGCACCGCAAGAGGGCAGAGCGCGAGGCGCGGCTTTTCACACCACACAGCACGGGCAAGCACGGAGCACCGACCCTCCCTCTCCGCGGAGAGAGCCGACCCCCGTGCCGATAACGAGTCACGGGAAGAGAGGAGCAAGATCAGGGGCGCCCCCCCTCCTCCAGCGTGTACAAGTCCCCGACCTCACGGCGAGGGCAGGGAGAGCGCAGCCGGACCCGGTTGCTGCACCCCTGCCTCCCCGCACACCACCGGCGCCGGCACGGTGGGACGGTGAGGGCAGGGGCCCACGGGCAGAACGAGAAGAGCGGTCCCATTCGCCATGAATGTCCGTCCCTCGCCTGGCGCAGCTTAGGCCCGGGCCCGAAGGAGATCGCAACGTCACCACATCAATCACACCGAGGGGGCGGAGAAGACAGCCACACGGCACTCGGGAGGCGGTGGGGCCCAGGAAGCTCGGCTCCCGAGAGGGCCAACAGCCTGGGATAAAAGCGTAGCCAGGACAGACAACCTTTCGTGAGTAACGAGCGAGGTAAAAGGAAAAAAAAAAAAAAAAAGAAAAAAAAAAAAAACTTAAAAAAATAAAAAAATAAAAAAATAAAAAAATACCACGGGCTTCAGCGTCCCTGGCGCTCGGGATTACCAGGACACCTCCGCCGGGCACAGAGCCGAAAGAAGCTAGAGAGGAAAAAAAGAAAAAGAAAAAGAACCACGGACAGCGCTCGGGAGTAGCGCAGGTCAGCGGCCGACCAGGCCCGCCATCGGGAAGCGGCAGGTCGGGGGAGTTGGAGCTAGGGGCGATAGGAAAAAAAAAAAAAAAAAAAAAAAAAAAAAAAAGCCACGGAGGTCGGACGAGCACGACGGCAGGACGGGGATGCCGCACACGCACAGGCAAGGCAAGGCAGGACTCGCCCCCCGCCTTTTCCTCCTCAAGCCGGCCACGGCGAGGGAAGCACACCGCGCGGGCCTACCTATGCACCCCAGGCAACCAACCACTCTCCTCCTCGGCGTGCCGAGGCAAGGGCCAGAATCCGGCACCGGGAGCGGGGGAGAGATCAAGGACGACGGGACTCACTCAGCCACCAACCAACCACCACCACCACCACCACCACCACCACCACACCCACGAGCCACCACAGGGGCAAGGCCTGCTCAGGGCAGCGGGAGCCCGGGGTGCGGGGGGAAGGGCAGGGGGACCCGGACCGGGAAGAGACGGGAAAGGCCCGGCACACAGCATCCGAGAGAGCCCCAAAAGACCCGCTGACAGCCACCGGGACACAGCATGCCAGCACCCTCCTGCAGGTACAAAATCCTCACGTCACCACGCCAAAACCAGCTGGTCACGCAGGGGCGACAACTCGCTGGCGACAGGGACCTCTCGGAAACCACATCGGGGACACCTGTCCCCAACACGTCCCCAACAGAGCCAGACACGGAACTCTCAGGGACAGCTGGTCGACCACATAGGGCGAAGACAGACGAAGAGAGAGGGCGGGAGCGGGGTCAGGGGACGCACCCGCCCCACTACCCCGGGTGCGCACGGGCTCACGGCACGAGCGGCACGGGGAGCCTTCCCCCGGCAGACGCGAGGCACCCACTCCGAGAGGCACCCAGCCACCACACCCACACCGCGCGGGGTCGGTGGTGAGCGCCCTGCCGCCAGCACGCACACACGCGGGACTCCCGGGCTCGGGTCCCCGACTCCCGAGGTGCTCCCTCCGCCTCGACTTTTCCCCTACGCAGGGCCCACCGGGCAAGTCCCCGCCATCGCGCACACCGCAGACGGTAGGTAGGTAGGTCCCGGCCCCGAGGCTCGCCTCGGCCGTGCCCACGGCTCCTCGCGCCGGAGAAGTCTGTCCTCCGGCCTCCGGGGCCGTGGAGAAGGCCGTGGAGGAAGGCCACACGGGGCCGGCGACCCAGGCCCTCGCGCCCGGCACGCGCCAAGCGCTCACTCGGAGGTGACTCCGACGACCATCCTATGTCGGGGAGGGGCGGGGTGTAGGTCCCGGCCCCGAGGCTCGCCTCGGCCGTGCCCACGGCTCCTCCCGCCGCAGAGGTCTGGCCTCTGGCCTCCGGGGCCCGTGGAGGAGGCCGTGGAGGGAGGCCACACGGGGCCGGCGACCCAGGCCCTCGCGCCCGGCACGCGCCAAGCGCTCACTCGGAGGTGACTCCGACGACCATCCTATGTCGGGGAGGGGGGGGGGGTGTAGGTCCCGGCCCCGAGGCTCGCCTCGGCCGTGCCCACGGCTCCTCCCGCCGCAGAGGTCTGTCCTCCGGCCTCCGGGGCCGTGGAGGGAGACCACACGGGGCCGGCGACCCAGGCCCTCGCGCCCGGCACGCGCCAAGCGCTCACTCGGAGGTGACTCCGGGGAGGGGGGGTGGTCCGAGTCCGGGCCGGGACCGGCCCCACCACCTAGCGGCTCACCCGGGGACCCTTTCCCCCGACTCCCGAGACGTCCCTCGTACTCTCCTTCTTTCGCCCTCAAAGACCAGAGTCCAGGGAGGGGAGGAGGACAAGGCGTCGGGCCCAGACAGAACTACGGGAGGGGAGGAGGACAAGGCGTCGGG